>NW_007726160.1:374123-408602 GCF_000696425.1 Galeopterus variegatus
TATATATATATATATATATATATATATAAATCAATTTGGAGAGAACTGACATCTTAACAACATCAAAACTTCTAGTCAATGCCCATATTTAGGTCTTCCTTAAACTCCAACAGCAGTGATTTGAAGTTTTCAGTAGTATATATGTCCTGCCCATTTTTGTCATATTTATTTCTAAATACTTATTTATGCTATTTAAAAAGTATTATCTTTCTGTTTTATTTTCCGGTTATTATTTGCCACTAAATAGAAATCCAATTTACTTTAGTATATTGGTCTTACGTCTTGCAAACTTGTTAAACTTCCTTTTCATGCCTACTAGCTTTTGCTGGCTACTTTGAGTTTTCTGTATATGTAATCATTTAGTCAGCAAATAAAGATAATTTCTTCCTTTTTGAAAAATCTCTATGAATTTTGTCTCTTGCTCTATTGCTCAGGCTGTAACCTTGAGTACAGCGTTGAAAAGAATCAGTGAAATCAGAAGCGCTTTTCTGTTTCTGATCTTAGGGTAAAAGCATTAGATCATTCACAATCATTTTTCATGAATGCTTTTTGTCAAGACAAGAGTTTTCTGTTCTGACTCTAATTTCCTGACAGTTTTGATAGAAGTGAATGGTGGATTTAGTAACATGCTTTTTCTGCTTCTTTTGAGATGATCTTTGTTTTGTTTTTGTAATAATTTGTTAAAATGAATAATTATTTATTGCTTTTGAATGTTAAACCAACTGCTATTTTCCACTTGATCACAGTGTATTGTCTTTTTTTATTATTGTTGGATTTGATTTGCTAGCATTTATTTAAGAATTTTTACGTCAATGTTCAGGGGGGATATTGATCTGTACTTTTCATTTCTTGTAATATGTTTACCTGCTTTTAGTAACAGAATAATCCTGGATTCATAGAGTGAGTTGGGAATTATTTCCTCAGGTATTGGTATTGGTATTATTTATTTTTTAATTTGCCAGTAGAACTATCTCATCTTGATTTTTTATTTTTGAAGCATTTTTAATGACAAATTAAGTTGCTTAATAAATATTAACTATTCAGAATGTCTATTTCTTATTGAGAATGCTTTGGTGGTTAGTTTCTATTAAGAAATTTGCCCATTTAATTCATATCAATGTATTTAATGGCATGAAGTTTTTCACAATGATCCTTTTTAACTTTCTAATATTTTAAGAACCTATAATGATGTCACTTTTCTTATTCTTGTCATTGATAATTTGTTTCTTCTCTGCATTTTTTCTGATACTTTTCACTGGCATATTACAAATTATATTAATCTTCCCAAAGAACCATATTTTACTTCATTTATTTTCTCTATTGTTTGTCTCTTCTCCATATAATGATTTTTGCTCTAGTTTCTTTCTACTTTGTCTCTCATTTATTTAATTTTATTTATTATTTAATTGACACATAATAATTGTACATCTTTACAGAGTACAGAGTAATATTTCCATATATGTATACACTGTATGGTGATCAAATCAGGGTAATTAGCATATCTCTCACCACAAACATATATCATTTCCTTGTGATGAGAACATTGAAGTCCTCTCTTCTAGCCATTTAAAAGTATACAATAAATTATTGTTAATTACACTTAGCACTACGGTAGAATAGTAGAACTTGTTCTTCTAAGTTATTCTTCTATTCTTATTATTCTAGCTGTAATTCTTCCTACTTTTTGCTTTTGATTTAACTTCTTTTTCAAGTTTCTTAAAGTTTATGTTGAAGTATTTAATTTGGTATATTTCTTATATTCTAATATAGCCATTTAGTGCTATAAATTGCTCTTCTTATTACTCCTTTTTCGATATGTTGTATTTTCATCAGTTCAAACTACTTTTTAATTTCCCTTTTGGTTATCTCTTTGAAATATGAATTATTTAGAAACGTGTTATTTAGTTTCCAAACATTTGCAAATTTTGCAGAGATCTTTTTGGCATTGATTTCTAATTTAATTCTATTGTGTTCAGACAAATTTTGGATCCTTTCAGATTTATTGAGACATATTTTATGATTCAAAATATGGTCTAATTTCTTCTTAGTTATACAGGTTAGCTGTATTCAGTATGGGAGTGGGCTGCATGAAGGAAGAGATACCAGGGGGTATATTAGCTATCACAACTGTCTATTTTATACTAGTCTACATGCAGCTGGGGATCCAACATGCTCTCATAGAACTTACATTGTATTCAGAAGTACTAAAAAATATACACCAAGAGTGAACAAACTAATTATAGATCATAATAAGTACTTTGAAAGACATTCTCAGGATGTAGTTATAAAACATAAATGAGCTGGCTAGTTCTAGTTTACTAAGGGTCACAGAAACAGATTGCAGAAGGACACTTGAGTCCTGAGGATGAGAATAAATCAGCCATTCATACAGCTGAGGAAAGAGAAATATTAGCAGTGGAATACCAGACACAGCTTCATGTTGGAGAGACAAAAATGTGCATTGGCAATGTAGCTGGAATTTAAGGAAACATGTTATGACATGTGTTTGGAGAAGTCAATAGAAACTGTACGATCACTTATTTCTATCTTATTCCAAGTAAATTGGAAAGGGACTAAAGGGTTTTTATCAGGGAAAGTGGAATATAATCTTATTTATCTGTAAAAAAAGAAATGATAATCTGGTTGTTGCTTAGAGGACTGGAGCCAAGGTTGAAGGAGAGATAAAAATAAACAGTTAGCTAGACAGACTGAAAGTTGACACAAGGATATCAGTCAGGAAGCTACACAGTTTTCCATGAAGACTAGACTGCCAGAAGTGAATCATAAGAAAAGTAGACAGATAATAAATATTTGTTGGGGGTAGAGTCAACTATATTTGCTGCTGGATTGGGTATGGATAGTAAAAGAAAAGCAAAATGAATCTCAAAAACATTATGCTAAGTGAAAGAAGTCAGACACTAAGGACTACATGTCTGTATAATCCATTTGTATGGATTTTTAGAAAAGGCAAAACTCTAGTGACAAAAGCCAATCAGTATCTATCTAGGGCTGAGGGTCAGAAAAAGGGATCAATTTTAAAGCATCAGAGAAATTGTTTAGGGTGATTATTAGACTTTTCCACATCTTGATTGTGCTGGAGATTATGTGATAGTATTCAATTACCCAAATTTATGTAACTATACACCTAAATTTAGGCAATATTGTTGTGTGTAAATTATACCATAATGCAACTATTAAAAGTAGTCAGATATAAAGTGGACCATATTTTCAACTGGTATTATAAATAAGAATAATTACTTTAAGTTTCAAAGAACAAGTAGAATTGTAATACACCATGAATATTCCATAAACACATCTGTAAAAATATAAAAATATTATAAGAATGGGTTAAGAATATAAAATTATGAAAATTAACAGATGAAAATTAAAAAAAGAAATTGAAATGGTCAAAACAGAAAATTAGGCTTCTCAATTCATCTATGATATGTAAAGACATTAGAAGTCATTGCTCCTTTCCTCCCAACACACATAAGCTGGAAAATAATTGAAAATCAATGCATTTTCTTGGACCCTCTAGAGAATTTAGTTCACAAGGAAATCTGCCACTCTGTAATCTGGAATGATGGATGCATTCAAAGAGTGCTGTAGGTCAAATGTGTCCCTGAAAGTGTCATGTGTTGGGAACTGGGTTCCTATTGTAACAGTATTAAGAAGGTGGGAAATCTCACTATGGTATTTGAAATGTGGGACCCTTAAGAGGTGATTGAATGTTGAGGACTGTGCTCCTATGAATGGATTAATCCATTCACAGAGTAATGTGTTATCATAGGTGTGGACTGCTGCCCTTATAAGGATGGCACATGAGAGAGCTCTTGACATGCAAGTATTCCATTATAAGCTACAGAAAACAGACTAACACAGAGAAATATAGCAACTGAAATCTGCTTTCCTGGAGAAGTCACCAGACTCCGTAGGCTCGTGAGAGGACATAAATAGTATTTTTGACAAATTGCTGGAAGCTGAACTTGAATTATTTTTTTTGTGAGATTAAAAGCTCCTGGGGCTACAGGAAATCATATGAAGTACATTCTTAGAGCACAGAAGGATTAAACTGTAAATCAATAAAAGACAGGTAGCATGAAAATTCCCAAATATTTGGAGATTAAGTATCAAACTTCTAAATAACACATTTTTCAGAGAAAAAAATCCTCAAGAGATTTTTTTAATATTCTAGAATAAATGTAAGTGAAAATACAATCTATCAAAATTTGTGGGACACAGTGAAAGCAGTGCTTAGAGGAAAATTTATGACATTCAATGTATGTATTGAAAAAAATTTAAAATCAATAACCTATGCTTCCACTTTAGAAAACTGGAGAAAAAAGACCAAATTAAATTTAAAGTATGCAGAAAAAAATATGATAATAAGATTTTAAGGATAAATTGATGGAATTAAAATCAAGAAATTAATAAAGAATGTCTTCAAAACCAAAACCTGGTCCTTGGGGAAAAAAATCATTAAAATGGATAAAACTCTAGCTTAAATCAAGGAAAAAAGAGAGAAGACACAAATTGACTATCAGAAATGAAAAAGAGGTTTTCACCACTGATTCCATGAATATTAAGAGATAGTAAGGGAATACTATGAACATTATGCTCATGTTTTGATAATTTCAATAATGTGGATTAATTTATCAAAAGATACAAACTACAAAAATTTACTCAAGAAAAACTAGCTAATGTGAACAAAAATTTTGTATTAGTCATACCCACAAGAAAACCCTCAAAAAAATAAAACATTAGACCCAGATGTTTTTTTTTTGGTGAATTATACCAAATATGTATGCAAGAAATACAAATTTAACATAATTTGTTTCAGAAAGTAGTGGAGTAGAGAATGCTTCCCAATTCATTTAAGAGGTCAGTACTTATTACCAAACCCTTAGACATTACAAAAAGAAAACTACACACCTATATCTCTCATGAGCATTGACACAAAAATTCTTAGCATAGTAGCAAATTTAATTCATCACAGTATTAAAATATAATGCATCAGGATCAAGTGAGATTGATTATAGAAATGTAAATCTGGCTTAACATTTGTAAATCAATCATTTAATTTCTCATATTAATAAAATAAAAATCATGTCAATAGATATGCAGAAAAGTATCTTACAAAGTTCAACAACCATTTATGCTAAAAACTCTAAAAAAATAGGCATAAAAAAGTATTTCTAAAAAAAGCTTATATGAAATATGTATAGGTAACATCACAGTTAATGAGACTGAATGTTTTTCCTATAAAATCAGGAACGAGGCAATCATGTCTTCTCTCACTCCTGCTATTCATACTCCTATTATCATACTGGACATTCTAGCTACTTCAATCATTCAAGATGAAAAAAAATTGGTATATGTAGAAGAATGGATCCCTGATGACCTTGGCTTACCCAGATCTTTCTTCTGCCACTTGCAGTTCTTGGAATAACCACAGAATGTACCAAGAACGCAACATCCTGAGTTAAGGAGAAAGTGTCCAGAATAACCCAGGCTATGTCCTTTGTTTTCTGAGAACAGGATACTCTGCATCATTTGAACTCAGTGATCTGAGTAGTGCCTACAGTACACAAACATAAGATGGAGTGTTTTTGCTTGGCTGTGTTGTGATGTGGAGCACTTGCAGAAGAGACTTATTCATTTTGAGCAGCTTTTCAGAGCCTAGAGATCACCATGGATTTCAGGTTTTTATTTGTCCTTGTTGCCTATCTGTGAATCATAAATCTGCTTTGCTTGAATTGTGCTAGTGTTATGTCTCACCAGAATCATGCAGTCAGTGAAAATATGAGGTCTCCTTTTGCTTCTCCTAGGTAACCTAGTGGCTTTGGGACTGCTGTGGCAGATGGGTCTACTCTAAGCATCTGCCATGCTTGAGAAATTTTGCAGTATATGATTAGAAAGGAAGAAGAAAAATAGTCTTTATTTGTAGATTATATGACTGTCTATGCAGAAAACCACAAAAATCTACCAAAAAAAAAAAATCTTGGAACTAATAAGTGAGTATAATCAGGTTACCAGGTTTCAGGAAACAATAAAATATTGAAATAAAAGAAATACCACCATTTACAGTAGCACTCAAAACATAGTACTTACTCATGAGTCTAAAATAAAAATTACATGTGGAGTCTACAGGTGGAAAACTATAAAATACTGGTGAAATAAATAAAATCTAAAGAAACTGAGATATAGTCTGTATTTATGGATTGGAAGATTCAGTATTGTTACCATTCTTCCCATTTCGATCTACAGATTCACTGCTATCCCAAACAAAATTCTATCAATTTTTATATAGATATTGAAAAACTGATTCTCAAATTTATATGGAAATGCAAGGGACCTAAAATCGTCCTCACAATACTGAAAAAGAACAGAGCTGGAAGACTCACAGTACTTGATTTCAAGAATTAGTATAAAACTACACCCACCGAGACAATATGGCATTGGTTCAAAAGCAGACACACAAATAAATGGAACAAAATTAAGTGCCCAGAAAGGAGGACTCACACAAATATAGTCAACTGGTTTTTGACAAAACCACAAAACTTAATAGGGAAAGAATAGTCTTTAGAAAAAATGTTGGTGGAACAAATGAGTGTCCACGTGCAAAACAACAACAAGGAAAACCTACTCACACATTTTACATCTTTTATAGAATTAACTCAAAATGGACCATAGACCTAAATGTAAAACTCAAAAAATATACAGCTTCTAGATGAAAACATAGTAGAATAACTCTGTGACCTTGGTTTTGATGATGAGTTTTCAGATATAACACCAAAAGTACAATCCACGAATGAAAAATAAATCAAAAACTTCTGCTTTGAAAAAGACAGTGTTAAAAGAATAAAAAAGACAAATCACAAACTGTGAGAAAATATTTACAAAAAATTTATCTGATGAAGGACTTGTACCAATATATAAAGAACTCTTAAAACTCAACAATAAGAAAGGAACTTAATTTAAAAATGGGCACAATCTGGGGCCAGCCCGGTGGCGCACTGCTACAGTGCGCCGCTTGGGAAGCGCAGCGGCGCTCCCGCCGAGGGTTCGGATCCCACATACAGACCGGTTCCCACTCACTGGCTGAGCGAGGCGCGGGGGCAACACCGAGGGTTGCGATCCCGTTGCCGGTCCCAGTTTGGTACGGGCGCGACACTGAGGGTTGCGATCCGTTGCCGGTCACAAAAAAAAGAGACAAAAGGAAAAAAAAACGTTGCCGGTCCCAGTTTGGTACGGGCGCGACACTGAGGGTTGCGATCCGTTGCCGGTCACAAAAAAAAGAGACAAAAAGGAAAAAAAAAGAAAAAATGGGCACAATAGCTAAACAGTTGCCTCACTAAAGTACATAAAAAAGATAGCAAATAAGCATATGAAAAGATGCCCAACATCTTTGCCAAGAGAGAAATGCAATTTAAAACAATATCAAGAAATTTCTAAGTAGCTATTAGAATGGCTAAAATCCAAAAAAACTGGAATTACTAGTGCTGGTGAGGAAGTTGAGCAAAAGGAACGCTCATTCATCGCTGCTGGGGAGGCAAATGGCCAAGCCACATTGGAAACCAGTTTGTCAGTCTCATGTAAAGCTAAATTTAAATTACCGTATGATTCAGCAGTTATACTCCCAGGTACTTACTCAACTGATTTAAAAACATATTTCTACAGAAAATCATAAATGTAAATGTTTACATCTTTATTCACAATCACCAAAAAATGGAATAAACCAAGATGTTCTTCAATTGGTGAACAAATAAATTAACTGTGGTACATCAATATTATGAAATATTATTCAGCAATCAAAAGGAACAAATTATTAATCCACACAGCAACATGGATGAATGTTAAAGGCATATTTCTGTGTATAGAATACAGTCTACGAAGGCTATAGACTGTAAAATTTCATTTATATGGCATTCTGAAAGAGGCAGAACTAGAAGAAATGGAAAACACATCAACGGTGGTCAGGAGTTTTAGGAAAGACAAAGGCTGTTTTGGTGAAGTACAGGAGATTTTTAGGATGGTGAATCTATTCTGTATATTAATGTAATGATAAACACATGACAAAAATTTTTTTTATAACCCATATAACTCACAGCAAGAAAGAAATCTAATGTTTGCAAATTTTAAAAAAATCTAGAAGGATGTGGGATTTCTAGATGGATTTCAGACTGTAAAAATATCTAAATGTCCTACAAATTTATAGCACAACCTTACTGAAGATGATGGGAAAAGAGAGCTGCTGACCTCAGTAACTTTAGAAATACAAGGGTACTTCAAAAGTCTGTGGAAAAATACAATTAAGGTGACACAAATCTTTCCATAAATTTCTTGAAGACCCCTCATAACTGGAAACTGTAAGTTTAATGACAAAAGGAACTATACATAATTACTGTACATGAGCATTGTACTCCATGGGGGTATGGGTTAGTTATTCTGAAATTTCTGTACATGTGTACTGTAATTGATCAGATAAAGAAATGGATTGCAAGTGTTAGGAGCCAGATTTCTCACTGTCGTAGAGGGAGTTTACAGATAACCAAGGCAGGAAGATTAGAATGAGCCGTGTGGTACTGAATTAAGGTTGGAGATATAAGTATGAATTCATGTTTAGAAGACGTCTAAAGCATAGGCAACAAAAGCAATAATAGAAAAATGACATTTCATAGAACTAAAAAGCTTCTGCATAGCAAAAGAAAGAATTAACAAAGAGGCAGAACAGGAGAAAATATTTGCAAACTATTCATATGACCAGGGATTAACATCAAGAATATCTGAACATACAAGGAACTTAAGCGACTTAACAGCAAATAATAATAATAATCTGATTGTGAAATGGGCAAATAACTTAGACATTTCTTAAAAGAAGACATACAAATGGTCAACAGGTATATAGAAAAATGCTCAACATCACTACTCATCAGGGCAATGAAAATCAAAACCACAATGAGATATCATCTTACCCTATTTAAATGGCTATTATCAAAAAGACAAACAACAACAACAACAACAGCAACAAATCATAAGCTGATGAGGATGCAGAGAAAGAGGAACTTGTATACACTGTTGATAGGAATGTAAATTAATACAGCCATTATGAGAGACTTTATGAAGGTTCCTCAGAAAACTAAAAATACAACTAGCATGTGCTCCAGCAATCTCACTGTTGGGTATTTATCCAAAGGAAAGGACATTAGCATATCTGCACCCCCATGCTTATTGTAGCACTATTCATAATAGCCAATATATGGAATAAAATTAGGTGTCCGTCAACAGATGAATGGATAAAGAAAATGTATATTGCACACAGGTATTGATATTCAACTCTGTACACCACAGATATGTACAATCAACTATGTTACAATAAAAAAAAAATAAAAAAAGAAAATGTGGCATATATACACAATAAAAATCCTAGTTAGCCATGAAAAAGAATGAAATCCTGTCATTTGCAGCAACATGGATGAGCCTGGAAGATATTATGTTAAGTTAAATAAGTCAGGCACAGAAAGATAAATCAAATAAAGAAATGGATGTCGAATTTCCTTATTTGATTTTCTTACTGCATGTTCTCACTCACATGTGAAGCTAAAAAATAATGATAAGGTGAACTTTTAGAAGTAGTGAGTAGAATTGTGGTTACTAGAGGCTGGGAAGGGGTGGGGAGAGGGAATAGTGAGAGATTAGTTAGTGGACAAAAAATTATAGCTAGGTAGGAAAAATAAGTTCTAGTGATTTATGGTAGCATCTATAATTAGCAATACTTTATTGTATGTTTTCAAATGGCTAGAAGAGGAGCTTAATTATTCTCATCACAATGACATGACAAATTTTTGTGATGATGAATTTGCTGACTATCCCGATTTGACCACTACAAATTGTATAATGTATTGAAAAATAATTCTGCATTCCATAAATATGCACAATGAATACATTTCAATTAAACAATAAATAAAAATTTGAAATGGATAGATACAGAAATAATTATTCATGCAAATATATGGGTTAGCATATATACATATATTTCTAGCTCTCTTGGCTGAAAGCAGCTGGAAGCAACAACACCCCAGTAGCAAGGAACATATCTATGAACTTAATGTTTATTTCTAATACCATTTTCCAATAAAAGAGAAAAACAGGACCTCTTGGAGAAATGGCTAATTCTAGGGCTGGGTCAAGAAATACAAAAGATGTGCTTAGGAACATTTTGTGATGCCATAAACAAAGGAAATTCTCAAAAAATCAAAATAATTGAAACATATCAAAGGAACAGAGGATCCAACTGAAAGAGCTCCCAGTGGCCAAAGTTGAAACAATTTGATCACCAAAGGAAATAATGCAGTTTTAGATTATAATCAAAAATATAAAATAAATATTTATTAGTCTAGACTAATATAAATGATTTAATAAATCAATACCTGGAGAAGAAAATACAAATTTTTTATACTAAGAAATCCCATACTAAGAAATTTATGTAGATATTCCCCCCTCCAGAAGGTGGATGATAACTCTCATCCCTTATGGGATATTCTTAGAATACAGCATGGAAATGGGGAGAATAAAAATCAGTAATTATATAGTGGAGAAAACCTGGTAAATACTACCTTAGCCTAGCATAAACATCATCAGTGTTAGTCTCATTAGTGTCAAGTTTAGTCAATTACACGTACCCTGGATATACTGTGTTGAGAATAGTACTTTACATGTTTAAACTTCTATCTCAAACTCACAACTTCAGTTTAGTTATTTAAATAATCAAAAGATATGGAGAAGAATTTTACACATTACCTGACCAATATTCCTCAAAACTGTCAATAGCATCAAAAACAAGAAAAGTTTGAGAAATTAACGCAGCTCAGAGAAGCACAAAGAGACGTGATGACTAAATGTAATATGATATTCTGAATAAGCTCCTGGAAAAGCAAAAGCACATTAGAAAAAAAATGAACAAAACTAGAAAAAATATAATATTTAATTAATAATGGCAATTATATTAATGGTCAACATAATATAAATAATATGATAATAATAGTTATTGTTAGTTATATATATGTCAATATTGATTCATTAGATATATTCTTAAAATATTATTTTAGTCACATATATTATTAGTTTATAAATCAATATTTGTTCATTAATATATATCAATATTGATTCATTAGATGTGACAAATACATTTTACACTAATGTAAAATGTGAACACTGTGAAAACTGGATGTGGGATATAAGGGAACTCTGTACTATCTTTGAAATTTTTCTGTAAATGTAAAGTATTCTAAAATAAAATGTTCATTAAAAATATATACACTTGTTAACTTTGCGTGCAATCAAAATTATTAATTTACACTAAAAAGTCTGTCCTCATGGATCAGACTCCCAAAGATTAATTATAATAATAACACCTAATGTTAAAATCATTTTGGATATGTGAACACTCTCATAATCACTGCTGGGTATAAAAATCCCTACAATTGTGCATGGTTCAAAGGATATCAATTTTCCTCTGAAAGACAATTGGAAGGAAGTATAGTTGCTTTGCTAATACATATGGTATGTGAAAAGATAAACTATTGTGGATAAGACCTATCCTCAACATGTTTGTGACTTCAAACTTCCCTTCTAATTTACTTAAGCCAAAATTCTTTAGTCCAAGTGGCTATGTTTATAATACCTTATTGTTTATTTCTTCATAAAGGAATTTTTAAAAAATTTCTAACCATATTTTTTCTATTTACAAATGTCAATATCTCTTGAAAAGTCACCATAACTAATTACAAGCTGATATCATGCTTTGGTACATTTCTATAAACACAAATACCACTGAGATTACCAAACACCTCTGTCAACCACCTGATGTGTACCACTGATGATAATTCTGAATTCCATAAAATATAAAATCCTTTTGTGGAAAAATTCTGGAATCTGTATGACAGAAGAATCAGGTGAACAATCCAGAATTATTTCCCTGGAAGAGTAAGAATGTAACAATAATATAACTTTCTCTTTTGTAGCACTTTATTGATTTGAATATGAATCAAATATGAATTCTTTCACATATACTATCTCATTTAACATGGTAAATAAATTAAGGCTCACGGATTAAAAGTAACTTGCTCAAGAACATAAATTTACCTTTAGGAAACTTAAGAATTGGTGGAGTTGGAATCACTAAAATAAGAGAAATATTTGCATGCAGATTTTTGCAATTTATCAGTATGTATTTTACATGTTGCTGTATCCTTAACAAGTGTCATTTGTACTTTATTACTTGGTCAACTCTCATCCACAACAAATACTACCAGTAGTTTCTATTTCATTTATAATAAAGAATGCTATCATGTTTCATGTTTACATAAACATGTAATCATGTTTTATGATTTCAGCTTTTAAAGTAGAGGTAAACACAATACTCCTCTGTTCAAGAGCAATCAAAACATCATTACATCCCAATAACGTACTTTTTACAGTTGGCTCTCAAAACATCCCTAAGACACTGAATATTCTATTTTTATCCATGACTTAGAAGGAAACTTGATCAAATGACTAATATGTTATATCAAAAAAGTGACGTACTATATGTGATTACACACACACACAAACACACACACACACACCAGTGTACAAATATACACAGATACATGGGTATGTGTGTGCATGTGTGTCTATATGCATATGCACTGAAAATGTAGAGTTTTGTAGTTACAAAAAATGGGAAATGCATATTAACTAACTTTCAAAATTCATTTGCATCATAACTCTCAAGTTCTACGGTAAGGGTGGATCATTAGTCTGTAGTTTCTTTGCTAAGATTGATACTAACTCATTTTTAATAGTTATACTGATAGACTTTATATTGTTATATGATGAGCTCATTTTGACAGATTTGGCAGTAAAGTTATTGTCCACATGTTGGTAGTTAGGTTTAGTGACAGCGAATACAACAAAATGGATCTTTAACCAAATAATGCAATGCACAGTGTTAAGTCCAAGTGATTTCTTTTGAATATTAATTTGCTTCTGGTTATATTATTGTTACAGGTTTGGGATGTTGGGTTTTATTTTGCTTTGTTTTGCCGACTCGGAAGAAACTAACCTAAACTTTAACACAAGCATCTCCTAGGATCTTCCCTTCTGCCAAAATTGAAAGCAAATTTCTTTACAGCACTTTGAATTCCTCCTAGATACAGGAGGAGTCAATACCCAAGGAATCATGTGGCTCACACCCAGCAGGATTTACAAAGCAAGGAAGAGAACAAACAACTTCTGATTGAGAATAATTAGATTTCAGTGCTAGGTCTACAATCTGGATCTTTGGACTCCTGGTTTCTGGATTTCTTCTATTTGCAAATACATGTGCTACTTATGTCTGTATGTATATTTTAGCTTTTTCTTTGTATTTCATATTGCCCTAAGCCTTTCCCAACTTAGATAACTAAGAATGCAATTTATTGACCGAAGTAAAAGTTTGTGTCTTAAACTTAACCTTAAATATGGGTATATTAAGAGATCCAAGTTCCTGACTTAATGCTAGAATTTTTTCAATCTCAATGATCTCTCTGGACAATAGTCTAGAATGGTAACATCTCTCTGTGATCTTGTCAAGCCAGATAAAGTCCCAATATATAAATTGGCCTAGAATGTAATTGGTCTTTAAGAAAAAAATGGGGATCTGAACCAAATTGTTTTACTTGCTTCTTTTCATTTGTTAAACACCGTGGTGATATTTTTATCTGGTTCTACTCTGTTTATAAAATGTAACTTCAATGATTATTATTCAGCATAAATTATATGCTTCTTTGTATTTGATATGCTTGAGATATTTAACTACTTCGAGATATGCTATGGCAATATTTATATTAAATTGTGTCTCCTAAGAGACTAGGACCATATCTCCTTACTTGATTATATTTACTAAATCAAGAAATATCTATTGTGCTTCAAGCACTGTTTTAGTTAGATGTTAAGAATAAAATAATAAGAAAGACATAATTTCTGCCTCACAGATTCTAGTTAATAGGCAAGACTGAACATTAAACAAAAAAAAAGTATCTATTTTGTATTAATTGCTATGACAGAAAATTTCAAGGTACTGTGGTAACCTGTTTTTCCACAGTAATTTGCCAAGTTATTAGTAAAAATGGGGGTTAGATGGATCCAATATGCTGCAGTTGAATAATAACCTAGGTCTCAGGCTAAAATGTCTTCAAAAAATTAGTTTGTTAAAGTCAAGCCAAGTTGAATTTATTAGACAACATTGGAATTTTCAGGTAAAAATTAAAATATAAAATTTGTGATTAAAATGTATTAATTCTAAATACTAAAACACCTACATTAAATCAAATTCCAGATAATTCTCAAAACAATTTAATTTTCCTTAGTAACCTGTATGTTGTCATTCATACATGTAACTGATTTATGGTTGTGACTATATTTTAGCCTTTACAAATCAAAGTAGTAATAGAGATGTGTAAATCAAGCTGGAGTGTCACAGAAATGGTCTCTAAGTAAAATGAAATAAAATAAAATAAAATAAAATACATATATATAATCCAGGACAAGAAAAGTGAGCAGCTGTTAAGAGGCAGTGATTTGTGTGGGGGTACTGGGAGAACTGGACAGAGGATAGGGCAACAGATAAAGACAATAACATGGACTTGAACCTAAAAGGATTTGATGCTGTCTAGAAATGGAAGGGACCCAATATTCTTTCAGTGAAAAAGAAAGGGAATGAAAAGAAAAACATTTGCAAGAATAGCTCAGATCAAGATATTTTCAGGTTATATTAATTTTCAGGTTATATTCATTTATTTTAAGAGGACTGAATTCTTAATAATGGGAGCTACATTCATTATGTTTTTAAAAATATATCAATTTTGCTTCTGTTTAAGCAGAGGATTAGAGAGAGACAGGAATAAAACCAGAGAGATCAGTTAGAAGGCTTTTTAGAAAATTCACACAACTTGGAATAAGATGGGAAAGGGGGATATTTTAATAGAAATTCACCCAAGTGGGGATGGATTAAAAGTGGGTGATAAGAGACTTGTTTCAAGAATGTTTCCCAAGTTTCTGCCATGAGCATTGGATTTGAGGCAAAGTCTATTGCTCAGATGAGGAAGACTGTAAAAGAAATTGTGTGGGGATGGGGGTCTTTGAGGTTTTGGTGTCACACATACTATATTTGTGATATTAATAAGACATCCCAGTGATGATATATGGAAAACAAATAAATGCATGTCCCAGAGCTGAGAAGTTTGGAAATAAAATGTGAGTCATCTGCATATTTATGATATTTAATCAGCACCACTTTTTAACCAACTGAGCTAACCAGTCAGCCTGAATTAAAATACTTAAGTTATGGCAGTGGGGGGGGAGCTTAAACAGAGGTATAGATTGTGAAGACAAAAATAGCCTTATATGGAGTCTCAGGTAATGGAAACTAGCAATTTTCTGAAGCAGCTAAGTAGAGAGAAAAATGACAATGAAGATTTTAAGAGATAGTTCAGGGAGTTAGGTGAAAAACCAGGAAAGTTTTGCGTCTCTTAAATCAGGTAAACAGGGAATTCCTAAGGATGATAAACTGTGCTGAATGCTACTGAAAAATCCAGGTATCTGAAATTAAAAAATAACCTCCATAGCATCCCACTTACATTTAATTTCATCCCTTCTTATTAATCCTCAACCCCATCCTAGTTCTAAAACAAAAATAGAAACAAAATAAAACATCTCAATCCTTTTCATTTTTTGCTGTTTTGGGAGATATTGTGATATTTCTAAATAATTTGTCCATACCTTCAGTTTTATGTTTATTCACTTAAAGTATACTTGCCTTTCTTCTTAAGAAAATAAATTTGGTTTTTCAGCAAGTCACAAATATATTTATATCTTAATACTTTTATTTGTTGACTTCAATTCTTAAGACTAAGCCCAGTTTACTGGGATCATCATGCTGCTTACATTTTGTGTTTTTGCTCTCAAAAAATGTTTTGGTGTCTTCCCCTCGCTTTTGCTTTTTTTTTTTTTTTTTTGGGCTCATCATGCTGCTTACATTTTGTGTTTTTGCTCTCAAAAAATGTTTTGGTGTCTTCCCCTCGCTTTTGCTTTTTTTTTTTTTTTTTGGCAGCTGGCCAGTAAAGTTATCAAATCCTGGACCTTGGGGTTTTCAGCACCATGCTGCGACCAACTGAGAGAACCAGTCAGCCCTTGCCCTCACTTTTGGATGATAATTTGTGTTAATCTACACTAAGATTTTATTATCCTTTACACTTCATTAGGACATACATGGGTTTGGGTCTTCATTTTCCCCACTAATTTTTGCCACGTCTCTTCCTTTGTTCTGAAAGCTTTATTTCTGAAGGACTTTGTCTTCAGAAATTTGCCAAAGTCTTTATTCTGCTTATATAAATATTTGTCTTCTGCAAATATATACAGAAAATGTATTTATTTTGCCTTTTTTGTAAGTATTATTCCAAAATTTTCAGGAGATAACAGTGGCAAATTTATTTAAATTTATGCTCAATTGTCCTTTTTAATTATAAATTTATTCATTGGATTTTGCAACATGAGCTATCACAGTTGGTTTAAATACTGATGCTGATGGATGCTGATGAGAAAGACCAAGTATTGAGTGAATGAGCTACTGAAGATGCAGGAGGTGGGTCAACAAGGAAGAGGGGATTGATTAGAAATGAAGTTATGTGATTCAGAGTCTAGGCAGAGGGAATTAGCTTTTTCTTTTGAAGCTCCATTAGTTTGCAGTCCCCTCATCTCAGAAAATTTTAGTTGCCTGGAGATTTTGAGATGATATGTGTGTGTGTGTGTGTGTGTGTGTGTGTGTGTGTGTGTGTGTGTGTGTGTGTATGACTTTGGGTATAGCACAAATGCAGGATAGTATTTTTAGTAGTTTCAAATGAGTTTGTTAAACAATGATGGTGGTTATTTGATTGTTATATTTGAAGGCAACAAATCCTTCTTTTCTGCTGTGTTGAAGAATATGGTTTGTAATAATGTCATGGTTCATAACCTGTGTGAAAACTGGTATTTCCAAGATGAATATCCTCTACATGTAAATTAGATTTTTTTCTAAATAAACTGTCCCAAATTAAAATTAATTTGCTATTTATAAGCTAAATTACAAAATATCCCCAAGATAGCTTAGCTTTATCAAGTCTTTGCATTACATCGAAAAGTCTTCCAAAATCTTTGAGATTCCCTTATGCGCTTTTCCTCTAAATCATTTATGACAACGTTAAATAAGGCATATGCTGGCACTGCTCCCTCAGGAACAGTGATGTTTACACTTCTTTATTTAGAAAAGTGTCTACTTATTCCCAAACTTTCCTCTTGTCTCTAAGCTAGTTTTGTATCCATGACAAAACAGTTCCCCGGGTCCCACGCCTTTAAAATTTTTAATACATTTTGGAAACTAACTTTATCAATTATTTTATTAAAATCTCAGTAGTTGTTTCCACCGATTCCTTGTTTTCTGGTTTTTTTTTTTTTAACATGCTTTGGTAGTTTTTTTCCCCCTCCCTTAAAAGCTTTTGTGATTTACCTTTTATGGCTGACTTATATATCCTTTATTATGGGGCTTATAACTATTATACTAACATGTTATATTTGCTAGTATGCATTGAGATATATCTTTACTAGGTAATCCATTAATTTTCTTGGGATGTTGTTGAACTCTATTATTTTACTCATTTCAGGAAATCTTATTCCAAAACATTTTTTGAATGGCACGGCAATTATCTTAGTCATTCATGTAACTTGTACATTTTAGGATAATTCCTTGTTCCTAACATGTCCCAACCAAATATTTGTTCTGAAGACTAATGTTTCCATACTTCCCAAATATTTCCCTATAGCTCAGAGCTGGGCATGTCCAAAACTGTTTACAACATTATTTCACTGAATATTCAGCATTTTTCATAGGTCCCATGCAAGTTTTTTTTTTTTTTAACCTCTCCTGAAATCAGAAAAACTCCACTCCAGAATTAATGGGGGAAAATCTAGGATGTGTGGCATATCTGTAGTCCCCTATTCACTATTCAACTCACTTGGGAAGGGTTTTCAGATCATTTAGGCAGAAATTATGTAAGTTCCACAATATCAAACACATGCATCGATTTTGTATTATAATGCATATTACAAACCTACACAATAAGCAAAAAATATTTGCATAAAATTCATTTTACACAATGCATTTGATTCTCAAAAACAAAGCTAAACTATTTTTATCATGCTTTTAAAAGAAACAGAACCATAGACAACTGCACTTGGGTATTTGATATGCTCTTTTTCTCAGATCTGTAGCTGAGAGGTAGGTTAATATACATAGTTCCTGGCCCAATTTCCATCATCTTCACAAATTCTCACTTAGTGTTTTTGTGCCCAGTTGAAAAATGTGTAGTTCTTTCTCATACCCAACAATCTCTTTGAAACCCTGTCCGAGAGATTACAGAACGTGGCTCATCTGCAGATAAATTGTTCCAGATTCTTGTTTCTCTAAACCCTCTCACAAGCTCTGTCTTGTTTGGATTACACTGCTGCAGAAACTTTGCTTCACCCCCTGTCCTTCTTACGTCCTAACCCCCCAATTTTATGAGAATGGTAATCCATTTAAGAAAATGAAACTTAATGTAAATATTTGGCCATTAAAAAGTTAATATATTTGGCTATTTAAAAATTAATAGAATGTAGTAAAGAGACACAAAGTTAAGAATCTGGGTCTCAACAATAAGGAGATGGGCAAGCGTGTTGAAGCAGTCTCTTGCTTTCTGTAGACTCTGCAGTGCTGTGCCCCTCAAATGACAGCAAGCAAGCTAGCACTCGTTGCCAAATTGGAATGGCACTTCAAGTTTGTATATGTTGCAACAAATAAAAATCCATCCCAGATTCTGGTTGCCATTTGGCTTCTACAATTGAGAGCCATTGTTAAAAATAACCATACACTTTTGAGTCTTCTTACGTGTTTTAAGGGACATTTGGGTTGCTGAGAAATGATATTCAGGAAGAAAATTTTGTGTGCGTTCTTGATCTTTGACATAGAACTTTAAGGATACATAAAATTTCATCTGGGCAGAGATGGAAGAAGAGTGAAGATATTCCAGGGAAAGCAACAGTGTGAGCAGAGAAGAAAAATCTGAGAAACATTAGGAAGAAAATAGTTTTGTCTCACAAGAATATAGAAATATATGGCAGGCATTGCTGCAGCATTAAAACGTGCCTTGAGGAGCGTGTGTGTGGGTGGTTTGGACTGAGGAGAGGATGGAGGCAGGTAGTTCCTAAGCTAAAATGTTCATCTAAATAAGAGGTTATGGGGTATAAAGTGGATAATATTTAGGAGAATAAAAATAATCAATCAATGTTTTATTTCCTGTAGGGCTTTTTACTTTTTACCCTGTGGGTTCCCACCAATTGAATAAATGCCATGCATTGTTTCAGAGGGCAGACCTACTGTCTAGGTAGAACAAGGAAGTCATCGCTCAACTTTGGGATTCAAATTACAAATACTTTTTGGATAAAATTTAGGGTTATCTGTATTTCTGTTCTTTTCTTCTGAGAATCGATTGGGTAGTTAGCAGCTATAAATATTTTGAATATATGTGCTTATCAGATTTTCAAAAGATGTGTGTTCATAGGTTCCACAGGACACACTTTAGGAAATGCAACCCTTTGTGTCTTTTAAAGAAGGCTTTGATATTTCTTTTATTTTTATATTCCAAATCTGACATTTTCTTTCAAAGGAAGTTTGTATCATCTCGCTTTCACCTTGTTATTCAGAAACAGAGCTTCTGAGAGCTCGGCTCCCCAGAGAGCCATAGATCAATGTGAGAGCTCACATTTGTTTGAATGTATGTCAGGTAATCACAGAGCCCCTGACTATTGACTGAGTAAAGAGAAAGTGAAAAATCCTGATTTTTTCCACTGGAATCATAAATTCTAAGGATATTTCTGCAATGTGAATTTTTTGGTTCACTTTCAAAAACAGCTTGTTAATCCATGGCCCATAAAAGTGGACTGTGCTTTGG
Organism: Galeopterus variegatus; assembly: GCF_000696425.1. Lineage (NCBI taxonomy): Eukaryota > Metazoa > Chordata > Mammalia > Dermoptera > Cynocephalidae > Galeopterus > Galeopterus variegatus. Next base: position 394,166 of record NW_007726160.1, read on the forward strand.
GTGATCATTATACTTGAAAGACTCTATCTCGCATTACACTACTTTATTTCTATATTGTAATTTTCCCATGGGATGGCTAAAATTACTCTTAAAAGTTGCTCATTTCTATCTGCCAACTTTTTAAACTATGCATTGCTTAAATATTTTGATATATACTAATCCGACTGCTCTCATGTTTACATATGTCCCAAAATGGAAATCTAAAAGATGACTAAGATTAGATCATGAAAAAAACAGAGTGAAGTTAGTAAAACATGAGATTTTGTATTCTCTCTGATTCCCAAGGCCAAGTTTGAAGACTCAATTATCAGCCCATTGGTTTCTCTTGAATGAGATAATTATAAATAATATTTAACTAATACTCAAATAATGCTTTGTAACTTTTAGAGTACTTTCATAAGCATTGTCATATCCTTAAGGAATCCCTTTGCAGTAGCCTTTCTTTATTATCTCCTTCATTCACTGAGCCACAGTGAGATTAATTTACTTTTCCCTGATTATAATTAGCAATGTTGAGCAGGAGCATATATTCTGCTCCCTGGGCTCTTTCCCTAAAAGCTCAGTGATGCCTCTCTCCTTCCTGACTTCAGGGGCATCACTTACTCCCACCACTTTCTCCATCAGCTCCCTTTCCTGGTCACAAATGCACCAGTCAGGTGGGCATCGGTAAAAAGGAAACACTTAAAAGCACACTTTTTTTTTTAACAGTGAGACAGGAGCATCATCTTTGTGCATGGCATTCTGCCTGCTTATTTATTTCATGAGCAAAAAAAAGCATCTCTTCAGCTTTTATGCAAAATGAAAGGATCATTATGAACACCAATTTAAATTAGAGTAGGCAGAGGAAATCTGTAAAGGACAAAAAAAAAAAAAATTAATCACCTGTGGCAACTGTCATTTGAAGTTATCCTTCCCTCATTCCACTCCAGCACATCCACATAAATACATAGAGAGATCATATTGTTTACTGGTATCAAACTGCAGAATTTGGCTTGCCTTAGGCAGTGCTCTAGCCCAGAATCCAAGCCGCCACCAATATCAATTTGGAATGCAGCTTCAGCACTAGTGGAAAAGCTGTCACAGGCAAGTCTAAAATACTGAGAGTGCTGAGCTCCTGACATTGCTAAAGATGATCATGAAGACATTTATCCAGCCTCTCCTGCCTTCCCTTCGCCCGTCCCTTCAGAAGCTTATGTCAAGTGTGACAGGCTAGGTGATGAATGGGTAGAAAGTTGACAGGTGACGACAGCTGGCTAAGTAAGTGAAATCCTCCATCGTTAATTCTTGTGATTTTACCTTTCTGACACAATGGACTTATATTAGAATGTGTGACTAAATAAAACACAGTAAGAAAAGACACTCACGAAGAAATAGTCTAGAACAGAAAGTCACACTCTCATTTTTCTCAAGCTTCTTGATTGCTGGACTTTTGGAATATGATCCGTAATCAAGGACACTTTATTTAGAATTAAGTGGGATGACTAACTATGTTGTTCTCTGGACTATCTATCCAGAGTACTTAGCTCAAAGTCATGAGTCAGAAAAATCCCATTTCTCATAAATCTCTTCTAGACTAGACTAAAAAAGAAATCAGCTCATTGGAATTTTGATTAATGAGAAAAGGAGAAAGGTTTAAGGGTGAGTGCTTTGTTCTATTGATGTCCGTGAAATGTTGGTGACTGCCTGACACATCCTAGTCCAAAGCAATTGAAAATCATTTTAACTTTGCTTTGTTTTGAGAGGCTTAGGGGTTATTGAATTGAGAGAAATTGTACTGAAACAAGTAATTTTTTTGACACAGGCCACTAAACAGCTTGGAGACCATGAGCCTGAAGGCGCCAAGCAGGTCATTTAGTATAGAGCGGTGCCTTTCTCAGTGGGTGCTTTCTCCTTACATAAATATACTGAGTAACACGTCTTAGTGATATTCTGAATTTTCTTATATGTCATTATATTTACAATTAGCAATTAATGGCAATGAGGTTTTTGCCTATACCTCTACATCACAGTTGACAGTAACTATCCAATTGGGATCAGTATGGACAGAGGAGATAATAATTAAGTTGTAACCCTTCCTTTAAGTGGGAAGGAGAATTTAATGATTCCAGTTCAAGTACATTAACTCCTATTCTGAAAAATATTTTATATTCTTTTTGAAAACCTAAGGAAATTATATTTTACGAGATTTTTAAATTTGTAAATTCCCATTTTTATTAAAAATACATATTTCTATTTCTAAAACAAAAGTGCCCTAATCAAACCAATTTTTATGTCTTTTCCTTTTTGCTGACATTATGATACAATAACTAAATCATCTGCTGATTCTTCTTGCTTCAGAATATTTGATTTTTCTATAATTCATTAAAGGTTTTGTTTTGTACCTGATAAGTAATATTAATAAGCTATGTTAGGTTTTTATTTTGAGGCTTCTGTGATTCTCCTTTCTTAAAAGTATAATTTGAAATAACTTTAGTCCTTGAGGATTTACATCCCTTTATAGTTGAAAATATTAAAATTAGTAATCTGTTTTGTTTATCTTTTTGTATCCTATTCTTGGGAAAACTATATTTTCTAATATACATGTTTCAATAATTAATTAATATATAATAGTGTATGTTATGATGCTGAGACATTTTATGTATAGCCTCCCAAGCTAATTTATTTGTACTCATTCATTTTTTTTCTACTTATTTTTTAATCACCTAAACATATTTCCTACTTTCTTTTTCAACCTTGTTATTTCCAGATTGTCATTGTCCTACTGTTGAGGCAAACTGTTTGTTACATCAATTTTTAAACCTGAAGAAATAGAATTTAAAGCATTACCTTCAGTTTATGCTTTCTTGAATCCTAGAGTAATTTCATTATTGTCTTTATTTTAGGTTCAAATCCAAACTCATGATATTATAAACAAATTCTAGATCATAGAGTTTGGCCAAAAAAATTAATGACTAAGAAATCATGTTCCTCATCTGAAAATGAGCTTAATTATTATCTGTAGAGTTTCTATAAGTCTTAAATGAACTAATACATACCGAGTGCTTAATAAGTGCCATTGTAAGTTATTGCTATTCTTCTAGACTCTAGGGATGATAGATAAACTGATCGCAGAATAAGATGTTTTTCTTAGTTCAGTTGAAAAAACATTATGTAAACCTATTTTGTTTCTGGCATTGTGCATGGTACTAGTGGTATTAAGGAAAATAAAGCATTGTTTCTGCTCTCAGAGAACTTTTAGAATATAGGAGAGAAATAATAATAAAAAAAGGAGTACATGTTCTAATAAATAATAAGTCAGTATGATGTGTACATGATAAAAGTATGTACCCTAAGGAAGCAGTATAGGGGAGAGCATGCTTCACCATTATTGGGGGAGGGGAAAGCTGGGAAAAATATAGGATGTGTAATGAGCAAGTTTGCGAAGAATGAATGTGTGTTTACCAGATGTCAAGGGGAGGAGAGAAAAGAAAATTCCAGGTGAAATAACATTATGCATAAAGAATGCATAGAAAGGCATATAATATTTTACATATAATACGGAGAATTATAATATTACAGTTTAACTTTTAGTGGAATAACACATAGGGAAATATAGGTAGTTAGATATTGTTGGGGTGGGAGTGTCAAGACATGAGTATTTTCTAATGCAAAATATTATGTTGTATATATTTTAAATATTAATAGAGTAATTTCATTGGCTTATTGTACACTTTTAATTGTGTTAGCTTTTTTAGCATAAAGAAATAAATGCCCAGAGTAAAAATTGTAAGCCTGCACAGAAGAGTATGAAGTGTAAAATTAAGGTTATCTTTCACTATCTTAGCCCCAGTCTAAAATATTAAGAATTTAAATTGTTAAGAATTTTTCACGCAGTCTCCTGGAAGTATTAAATTAATACCATATCAGGATTTGCCCACTAGAAGTTTGAGGTAAATTACTCTCTGTTTTGTTTGGGTAATATGGTATTTAAAATTTTTAAGAACTGAATTTCAATGTATAAAATTCATCCTGTGTGTGTCTATTTTATATAAAGGATTATGTTACACTTACTGCATTCCACCTTGCTGTTTTTCTTAGTAATGTGTAATGAATATTTCTTATATCAGTACCTAAAAATTTGCATTATTCTTTTTATTGATTACATAGTATCCCATGTTAAGGATATACCATAATTTATTTAACCAGTCCCAGAATAATAAACATTGTTTTCTTTCTCTTTGTTATTATATCAATGTCAGAAGGAAGATTCTGTACATATATGAGTATATCAGGTATTTGACACTATCTGTAGATAAATATCTAGAAATAGATTTAGTTGGAAGTTTAGAGTATTAACTATTTGTTTCTTTGATGTGTTTTAACTGGTGGTTATGAAGCAACACAGAGACAAATGGAAAACAAAATAAAGTGTTTATAATTATTGGAAATATCCCAACCCCTACTAATTCAGGGTTCTCTGCTGAAGCCAGCATGAAGTAAAAGGCTGGGACCTGAAGCCAAATAGGTGCTTCCCTCTATCCTTTACTATCTAGGCCTCAGTACTGCTTGGTGATAGAGTTTGGTCTTGCAAAGTTGGACAAGCATCAAACTAGATGCATGGCAGATGGCAAGTCCATAGCCCACACCCCACCTCCCACCTGCCTTTTATCTCTGGCCCTGGGCAATGACCATATGCAAACAGAAGCCTTGGGAAAATCCAGCTGAGGCCTGATGACAGACCAAACAGCAGGAGCTCAGGGGGCCTAGTGGGGTATGCTTCCAGATCCCGAGGCAAAGTATCTCTACCCACTAATAAAGATGCCTCATGTCTTTGTTTTATTTTTAGAGTTATCAACAAACAGCCTTAACAAAGTTGCTAGCAATTTAGGGCCAACTGAAAACTGTCAGCAATTTTTGGTACCATTTTACTTTTACCAGTATAAGGGGCTGGCTGGTTAGCTCAGTTGTTTAGAACACAGCCTTTTAACACCCAGGTCACAGGTTGGGATTGCCACATGGACTAGAGGCCAAAAATTCAAACAAACAAACAAACAAAAAAACAATCCGAGAGGCAAAATGGACTTTCTTAATTGTTTAAAATTGTATCACTTTAAGTATAAATAAGGTTAAAGTTTTTTTCTATAGGTTTACTGACCATTTATATTTTTTATCTCTAAACTGTTATATACATAAATTGCCCAGTTGTAGGGAGCTAATAATAATATTTATCAAAACAAGTACAACTATTATTATTTATCATGTGCTTATTCTATGCTAGGTTCTAAAGTAAATATTTTCTTGGATTATTTTATCTAATCTACAAAACAACATGAGTTGTGTACCATTTTTACCCCTATTACTCAGGTGAAGAAATCTGCTGCAGTTCACACACACAGTAGAGCAGGGCTGAGGTCATACCAGAGCTGCCCTCTCAAGTCCCCCCCTTTATTCATGGCTTTTTTTTTTTTTTTGACATATTCTCTCTTTGAAGTGGAAATTTAGTCTTTATCATACTTGCTGTACAATGTTTCACTTTTTTGATATTTGTTTTTTGACTTTTTTATATTTATTGTTGTGTTCATTATTTAGAAATTATTGTTGTAGACCCCAAGGTGAATCCTGGCTCTCAAAAATGTGTGTCCAGGGAAATCACAGCAGCAAATGAGAAACACCATCAGTAGCTAGAGGACCCAGACCTCACTGACCATAGCCAACTTTTCATGCAAACACACTTCACTGAGACTGGGTTATTTAGACTTTTTTCTCCTGACATTATAAAATTTAAATTTAAAAACTAGAAATTGTTGCAACTGAGTCATGTGAATGACAGTGACCTCAAAGTCCTCAAATTGTCTCTCTCTTGCTGTTTAACTTGGAGGTTTGGCTTTTCAGCTTTTCCTTCAATTAAATAAGTTATCCACAAATATTTTGTTTTTGTTTTAAATTTGTTAAGAACCAAGTTTCTGATGTTTGTAATGCAAAGAACTTTAATGGATGCATTAATCACATTTATAAATCGTGATTTTACTTAAATTTAAAAGGATTTGTTTATTTCCCTCTCTTGTCTTGGAGCAACTATCTGCATATTTTTATGTTGGCATGTTTTGCTTTATGCATTTAAATCTGTGATCCAATTCAAATATTGCTGTAAGGAAATTTATATTGTTTCCTAAATACTCAGTTTTTCCAATACTGTAAGAAATTATTTCTCGGTTGACTAAAACGCCATCTTTATTATACACTAAATTTCCATAAAATTTGGAGACCCTCTTTTTGTCAACATTTCAGTTTATTTTTCTGGTTATTTCTCTGCCTATACCACATTATTTGTAACAACATAGCTTTATACTTTATTTTATGACTGTTAATATCTTCTTTAATCTCCTTTTTTAGGTTTTATTCTTTTGATTTTTCTCAACTGTTTATTTTTCCAGATGAAATATAAGAATCATTTGCAAAGAATAACACATCTGATTTAAATTTTTATGACAAATGCACGGAATATAAGATTTTAGAGTTCAATGACATCTTCACAAACATTGAGACTTCATATCCAAAAATGAGTTGTTTGTGACTTGGTTTTTTTTTTGGAAATCTTTTGTGTGTTTTATTATTTTTTAAAAATATATATTCTGTTACTTTTATTGTTTTCAGTACATTCCACAGAAAATAATTGAGTAGATATGTTTCTATTTACCCAATTTTTACTATGTACCATCTGTATTTTATTGAGCCTATTTCTTGCTTCTCTCATGGTTTCATATGTTTTAAACAGTGTCTTGGACTTTATTTGGTTATTGTTATGGTAATATGACAGATTTTTTTGCAACTGGTCTTGGTCTGCTTTTCCTTTTTACACTGCAGTGCTCTTAAACTTGCCATGATTTTCCTTGCAAAGACCTCTAGAGATGTCACACAGAAAACACCGTGGACTGCCTTGTCATATTCAAATAGCTCAGTTTATTTCTTTCTTCCACATTAATTTAGAACGGATTTCTTTGTCATGTTTTTATATTATAGTCTCTGATCTGCTGATACAACATTCCATAAAATATGCATGGTTATATTTAATAGAAAAGCATTTGACACCACTACTAAAATTCTTTTCCTGAACTTTAGGTGAGAAGATTATTAATAAACCATTCCATCTTTTTCCTTTAGGACTGTAATATTATTTTATTCCATTTAATCACCTTTTTCTTTCTTGAATATGACCTTGGAGGTGAGCAGTCCTATTACAAATAGGTTATAAATGAGACTGTGATCTTAAGTTACTATGCTGTTTTCCTCCAGCCGTAAAATATAAGTGAACTGGAGAAAAATTGGAGTGTTATATACTTTTAGAGAAAGATAATACATATAAGAAAAGGAATAAAAATGTCCTTCAACTTGTAAGGTGAGGCCAGCATTGCTGTACATAGGAACAAGAGCACTGTCTACTTCGAGCCTAGACCAACTTCTGGATAAAGGGCCCCACAAGGAGCTGAGAGCTGGGCAATACCTCAAGACTGAAGAAAAGCATTAGACAACCAGCTCTCCTTAGAGGATTTTGCTGCAGACAGATTGAACTATCAGAAGGTTATAAACTGATCATGGGAGAATAGGGGGAAAAAGTGCGGCCTTTGAAAGGGATAAAGATCTTTTACAGCGGGGTTAGTAAAAAGGCTGGCATAAATGATCAGTCAAGAAGGCTACTTGATGGGTAAGTGTTCATTCACTCTGTATCTCTCTCTCTCTCTCTCTCTCTCTCTCTCTCTCTCTCTCTCTCTCACACACACACACACACACACACACACACACACACACTCACACACACACGATTTTAGTTATACCAGTGGGCTGGGCTTTTAAGGCATTTAAAAATGTACACAATGTTTAGATAACATTGACCACCAAACCCTTAATAATTTGTTTTGCTTTGCAGTCCCACAGGACTTTGCCCATCTATTCATTTTGACATTTGTTTCTTGTTTCATAATTACCTTTTTAAGTTTCTATCTCCCCAACCAGGCCATGAGCTTCTTGAGGACAGAGACCTGTGAAACCTCAGCACTTAGTTGAGGAACTGAAATTGTAAAGCTAATTCGATTGCTTTTTTTTCTTTGTCAATAAATGGGTGCAGAGATAAAAGAAAAATGCTACACTAGCTCAGAAGAGCAAAAAGCAATATAGAGAAGCATGGATCTCTAGACACAAGAATTCTTAAATTCTTCATTGGGGAACCTTTAATGATATTTGAAAACATTTGTTGTGGAATATGACTTTGAGCCATAGTGATTTATCTGCTACCTTAAATCTAATTTATGCTGAATTTCTTCTGATTATGATGCTTTAAAGTATGAGAGATGAAATCAGTCTGTGTAGTGGATTGAATTATGTCCCCCCAAAACTCTGAAGCTTGACTTGTGTCCCCCAAATTTTATGTATTGGAAACTTAGCCCCCATTGGGAAATCCTATTATGGTAATTGAAAGGTGGAGCCTTGAAGAGGTGATTGGACCATGCAGTAGTGAATGGATTAAAAATGGTGGTCAAGGGCATGGTTCTGAGGGCTTTAAAAGATGAGAGATGAGAGTCTGTCTCTCTCTGCTTCCACCATCTTGCAACGTGAGGCCCCTGGGTCACTGTCGCTACCACCAGATGGACTTTGGACTTCCCAACCTCAGAAACTGTAAGCAGTAAATTTGTTTTTCTTTATAAAACACACAGTTTCAAGTATTTCCTTATATGCAACAGAAATGGGCTAATATAGTCTGTTAAGCATACTATTGAGAAAACCACACTCTTAAATGAAAGCCTTGAGCTGCAGATATTCTATACCCTAAAAGATTTCATGCCATCTCTTAGTATTCTCCTCTAGATGCATGTAATATTTATATATGTCTATGTAGCAGAGATTCAGAAACTGAATATTTTTTTTTTTGGCAGAAACTACTCTGCACTATGAATAATGTACTGTTCTTACTTCTTTGAACTTAATTGTAGAATTGAACATACACTAATTTTGCACTTCTACTCTACTCCCAGGTGAAATTAAACAAAAAATGTCAAAAACTGATCACTAAATTAATGACTTTAGATGAATGTAATTTTATGTATATTCTAAAAGATTTAGTAATTAAGAACGAGTTTCATTTCAACTTCATTGTTCATTTTATCTTAATCGTTAAAGTAACTTAATTCTAAACATGATAAAATGGCACCTTTCTGTTGCTACACCTGCAAGCTTTTTAAGGTTTGCTCACAGTTTAGGTAGGCTAAGACATAAAGGGGAAAATAACCAGACAGAAATCTTGTCTGATTAGAAAATTACATTTCTGGCTCTATAATACTGAATTTATTTATTAATGAAAGAAGTTATATCAATACCAAATTGATCTATTAAAATGTCTGATCCTGTATGAAACAGAAAAACTAACTCTGAAAGCAGCAATAGTGCAATGAAGGAAAATTATGTGTAGAATTATATTATTTTTAACTTATAAAATATCCCAGTGGCCAATTGCAGAAACTTGTAGTCATAAGGAGCACTTCCTGCTAATATTGAATATATTGTTCAAAGTGTTTTTACAAGCATCTCTTTTGATTCTTAAATCATATATCACTGTAAGGAAAGTTTACTATTCCCTTGTTAGAACTGAGGCAATTAAAACACTAAGAGTTAAAGTAATTCAAGGAAACAGTTATCAAATAAATCAACATTAGAACCCACTTGTTCTACTGACCTCTCCACTGTACTCTAATCTGCATGGTTTGGGGAATGTCAATTAAATTTAAAATCTTCTAGATATATAGACAAATAAATATAAATTCCACACTATGTAGGTATAATAGATGAAAGTTTATTCAAAAAGTAATAGATTTTCAAAAAAATCTCTTTCAATTATCTGATAATAATGACTTACATTTAACAGTAAATAAATTGCAAAGTATATTAAATAAATGTAAACAAAAATAACTGTGTGGTTAGTAAATAACATTTAAAAGCTATTAAATGTTTTAATATCTTAAATATTCAGATGAACTTTTGGCTGTTCAAAGTAATAGCAAAAACTTTGGGCTTAAATATAGGTATTTGCTCAGGAACTAGATAAAGCCAACAGTTTTACCTAAAAGGACTAGAATACCATGATTATATATTATATTTTCCTAATTAATTTTTTTGGGGGAAAATACACACTCTCTTAAAAAAATAAAAAAAAATAAAAACTCCAACTCTTGATATAGTAAAAATGTGATGTGACTCATTGAGTAATATCTATCTCAATTAGAAAATACTTGTTTTTTCTTCATCGTTTAAAAGAGATTTTATTTTTTCTAAGCAAAATATTTTTTTCATTTTATAACACTACTCTTCATAAGGGTATATCTCAGTGGAATTTGATGAAAACCAGTGGAGAATTTAAAAGCATTCACAATAAAGACAATGTTAAGGTATGAATCTACTTTAAAATAAAATTGTAATTTTATGTTTATTTATTAGATGAATAAATCTGTGTCAGTGACACTTGGTATAATATGCTTGATATTTCTCCAGGGAATAGAAGTTATTACATAGGAAAAATATCAGGGTAAAATTCTAATATTTGGTATAATTTTCTCAAGCTAGAGATATTTTATTTGATTTATTGGAACTTACTTATGATAGAAGAGAAAGAGAAAGACACATTAATTTCCTATACTAACATCATCCTTCTACTTCAATTCATCTTATAAATAACAAATAGCAGAATTGTCTGCTTTAATTTATTTTAAACATAATTTTAACAAAAATGACCAGTGTTTAAATTTCAAATCATGCTTGCATAAAACTATAAAAGAGAAAGCAAATACACAAATACATAAATAAATAAATAACTATAATTCAAATTTAAACCATCTATGAATAACTGGTTCATTATTTTATTAATATCATTGTAAAATTTGCTTATGTACATTAACAGATTTTACAATAATTAAAATTATACTCTAGTGCTATTTAATAAAATATATCATTTAATTTCCTTCAAATTAATAACAAACAAAAAACAATCTGAAGTGAAGCTGAAGAGGATTAGAAATTTATATTATTTCCCAATTTGAGATACTATTTCTAAAAGACCTCTAAATATTAAAAAAAGGATTGATTTAGTGTCTTAATATTTTCATATTATGGTTTTAACACCTTGACAGATTATAATGAATATTGTTATGAAAAATAATGTGATTGCCACTGTTATCTTTCCTCCCTCAACTTATTTTCCCATTTGGTTACTTAGATTATTAGTACTTCGTTAAAGTACGTAATATCGATTGTGTGATTTTTAACCATAATTCTCCACTGGTTTAATTATCTTGATATTTAATATTTACCATAGGTCATTTTACCATTGCTTCTTAGGTATTACATCTTTATTTTTAATTAACTTTTTATTTTGAGATAATGGTAGATTCACATGCAATTATAAGAAATAATACAGAGAAATCCCTTGCACCCTTTCCCCAGTTCCCCCACTGGTAACATCTTGAAAAACTATAGTGCAATATCACAACCAGTGTACTGATATCAATAAAGTCAAGGTACAGAACTTTTCCATTACCTGAATTGCCCCTCATGTTGCCTTTTTATAGCCATAACCAATTCCCTCCCACCCCACTCCCTGGTTAATATCTGGCCATTCATCTGTTATCTATTTTTGTAATTTTGTCTTTTCAAGAATGCTAAATAAAAGAAAACATACAATATATCTTTTAAAGATTCTTTTTTACTTGGTATAATTCTCTGGATATTCATGCACGTCATTGCATGCATCTATAGTTTATTTCTTTTAATTGTTCAGTAGTATTCTACAGAATAAATGTTTCAGTTTCTTTAACCATTCACCCATTGAAGGAAACTGGGTTATTTCCAGTTTGGAGCTTTACAAATAGAGTTGCTATGAACATATTTCTGTATAGGTTTTGAGTGAACAATGTTTTCATTTCCCTGAGATAAATCACCAGGAGTGTAATTGCTGGGTCCTATGTAGCTGAATATGTGGTTTACTAATATGTTGCCAAACTATTTTCCAGAGTAGCAGACTATTTTATATTTCCACTACTACATATGAGTGGTAGAGTTTCTCTGCATCCTCACAAGCATTTGGTAGTGTTGTGATATTTTACTTGAGAAATTCTGGTAGGTATAAAGTGACAGATACATAATTACATTTTTAATTTGCATTTGCCTAATGGATAATAACATTGAAAATCTCCTTATGTACTTTTTGCCCTCTGTATGTCCTCTTCAGTAAAATGTCCGTTCATTTTGCTCAATTTTTTTATAGAAACATAATTGATTATATATATTTGTGGGATACAAAGTTGAGTATCAACACCTGTGTACAATGTTTGGTGATCAAGTCAGGATAATTACCATATTCATCATTATAAAACGTAATCATTTCTTTGTGTTGAGAACATTTGATCTCCTCTCTTCTAGTCATTTGATAACATGCAGTTAATAATTGCTAATTATAGATGCCTAGCTCGACTGTACATCAATAGAACTTATTTTTCCTAACCAGCTGTTTTGTGTCCATTAACCCATTTCTGCGTATCCCTCCCTTCCTCTCCCCCTTTCTTGGCTTTAGAAACCACAGATTTTTTTTCTTTCCTTCTGAAAGTTCAATGTATTATTATGATTGTTGTTTCCTTCCTTCCTTCTTTCCTTCCTTTCTTCCTTCTTTTTTTCTTCACTCCCACTGTAAGGACACATGGTATTTCTCTATATATGCCTGGCTTATTCCACTTAACATAATTTTCTCCAACCTCGTCCATGCTGCTATGAATGAACAAATTTCATTCTTTTTTTTTGGCTGATTAGTATTCCATTGTGTATGTATACCATATTTTCCATATCCAGTCATCCATTGATGGAAATTTAGGTCGATTCCATATCTTGGCTATTGTGAACAGGGATGAGATAAACATGGGAGTGCAGGTATCTCTTCGACATGATTTCCAGTCCTGTGGGTACATACCCACAAGTGGGACCGTACAGAAGTTGTATCTGTAGTTGTTTGAGAAACCTTACATAATCTTTTCCATAATGGCTGTACTAATTTACAGTCCCACTGACAGTGTACAAAGGTTTTCCTTTCTCCACAACCTTGTCAGCATTTGTTATTCTCTGTCTTTTAGATAGCCAGTCTAACTGGGGTGATGTGATATCGCAATGTGGTTTTGATTTGCATTTCCCTGATGATTAGTGATGCTGAATATTTTTTTCATGTACCTGTTGGTCATTTGTATGGCTTCTTTTGAGAAATGTCTATTTAGCTCTTTTGCCCATTTTTTAATAGGACTTTTTTTTAACTATTAAGTTGTTTGACTCTCTTGTATATTCTGGATATTAATCCCTTGTCAGATGCTGTAGAGCTAGAGCTGGGTCTGGAGCTCACAGACCCCTCAAGCTTATTCACAGACCATTCACATGCAGGTCTATGAGCTAGGTAATGGGCAAAAAGGTCCTTGGACCTTGTTTGAAGAAGGAATAGTCTTTATTCAGCACACACATGTCTAGGAGCTAGGCAGTATAAAGAGAAACTCTGAAAGTCAACTGCTAAGGGCAAAGTCCAAAGACAAACTGAACAGCTGCAAGCAGAGTAAACATGTTCTATTTTTAGACTTGAGCTGTGCCAGCCAGCTCTGCTTCATAAAACTCAAGAACACACAATAGCAACAAAGCTAAAAAGATACATTGGTGCACATGTGCAATAACTCCACCCACACACAACTTGTTTACAAAGAATTAAGAATGTGCTGCATAACCCCCAACCAGACCTGAGCCAAGGGAGCCTGACTAAATTATCCTATTTTCCCCACAGATGCATAGTTTGCAAATATTTTCTCCCATTCTGTGAGTTGTCCTTTCACTTTGTTGATTGTTTCCTTTGCTGTGCAGAAGCTTTTTAGTTTCATATAATCCCATTTGTTTGTTTTTCCTTTTGCTGTCTGTGCTTTTGGAGTCTTATTCATAAAGTCTTTGCCCAGTCCTATGTCCTGAAGTGTTTCCCCTGTGTGTTTTTCTAGGAGTTTTGTAGTTTCAGGTCTTATATTTAAGTCTTTAATCCATTTTGAGTTGATTTTAGTATATGGCAAGAGGTTGGATTGTTTGTTTTTCTCTGTTGAGTTTTGAGAGTTCTTTATATATTCTCAATATTAGTTCTTTTCAGATATATGGGTTGTGAATAATTTTGACTAGTCTATACCTTACGTTTTCATCTGTTAATAGTTTCTTTTTCATAATAAAAATGTCTAATTTTAGTGGAATCCAATTTATCAGTTTATCCATTTGATTATGCTTTTGGTTTCAATTTTTTGTTGTTGAGATATAGATCATAAAAATTTTCTCCTATAGTTTTATTTTCTAAAAGTTTGCTAGTTTTATGGGTTTTTTTTTTTTTTTTTTTTTTTTTTTTTTTTTTTTTTTTTCCGTT
>NW_007726160.1:409404-413456 GCF_000696425.1 Galeopterus variegatus
TTTTTTTTTTTTTTTTTTTTTTTTTTTGTCTTTTTGTCTTTTTCCGTGTCCGGCAACGGATCGCAACCCTCAGTGTTGCCCCCGTACCAGACCAGGGACCGGCAACGGGATTGCAACCCTCGGTGTTGCTCCCGCGCCTCGCTCAGCCAGTGAGCGGGAACCGGTCTGTATGTGGGATCCGAACCCTCGGGCGGGAGCGCTGCCGCGCTTCCCAAGTGGCGCACTTATCCAGTGTGCCACCGGGCCGGCCCCTAGTTTTATGTTTTATATTATTTAAATTTGTGATCCCTTTTGAGTTAATTTTTATACAAGTTATGAATTTTAGGCCAAAGTTTGTTTTCTTTTTATTTTACCTATGGCTGTCCAATTTTTCCAATCTTTTTTTTTTTTTTTTGTCAGCTGGCTGTACAGGGATCTGAACCCATGATCTTGGTGTTATAAGGCTGTGCTCTAAACAAATGAGCTAACTGGCCAGCCCATATCGCAATATTATTTTTTGAGAAGCTTATCCTGCCTACATTGAATTGCTTTGTTACTTGTGTCAAAAATCAGTTGAATGTATTTGTTTGGGTCTATTTCTGGGTTCTCTTTTATGTTCCACTGATCTATGTGCCCATTATTCCACTAGTATCACACAGTTTTGATTACTGTAGCTGATATAGTTTGAGTATGTTTGTCTCCTAAAGCTCATGTTGAAATCTGATTCCCACTGTGCCAGTGTTGGGAGCCATCTGGGTCATGGGAGTCAGATCCTTCATGAATAGATTAGCCCTCCCTGGGGCATGGGTTACTGAGTGAGTTCTCATTATTTCACGTGAGAACTGGTCATTTAAAAGATACTGGCACCTCCCTTCTATCTCTTTCTTGCTTTCTCTCACCATGTGATCTGCTTGTAACTATGGGCTGCCCTATGGCTTTCCACCATGAGTAAAAGTAGCCTGAAGCCCATGCCAGACGCAGCTGTCCCAGAATTGTGAGTCAAATAAAGCTTTTTCTTTACAAATTACTCAGTTTCAGGTATTCTTTATAGTAATACAAAAACAGACTAATATAGTAGCTATGTAATAAGATTTGAAACTGAATAGATTGATTCCTCTCATTTTATTTTTAATTCATAATTGTTTTAGATGATCTAATTCCTTTGGCTTTGCATAAAATTTTAAAATATTTTTATCTATAACTACAGCAAAATATTGTTGGGATTTTGTTCTGCATATCAATTTAGGGAGATGCTACACTTAAAAAAAATATTTTATTGTGGTAAGAACACAACATGAGATCCACCCTCTGAAATATTTAAGTATATGATATAGTATTGTTAACTATAGGCAAAATATTTCACAGCAGATCTAAAGAACATTTTCCTCATGCTTGACTAAAACTTTATGCCTGTTGATTGGCATCTCTCCATTTTTCCCACTCACCAGCCCCTGGAAACCACCATTCCACCCATTGATTCTATTAATTTGACTATTTTATATATACCTCCTGTAAGTGGAGTCATGTAGTATTTGTTCTTCTGTAACTGGCTAATTTCATTTAGCTTAATGTGTTTGCATTTTCCTCATAATTAGTGATACCAAACATCTTTTCATATCCCTGTTTACCATTTGTGTGTCTTCTTTGGAGAAAATGTCTGTTTAAGTCTTTAGCTCATTTTTTAAATCAAGTTGCTATTTTTTTTTCCCATTGAGCTGTAAGAGTTTCATATATATTTTGAAAATTAACACCTTATCAGATATGTGGTTTGCAGATATTTCTTTCACTCCACAGGTGGTTGGTGGTTGCCTTTTTACTCTGTTGTTTTTGCTTTTTTGTTTTGTTTTGGGGGGTTTTGGTTTTTTTGGGGGGTGTGATTTGTTGCTAGGCAGAATCTTTTTATTTTGGTGTAGTCTCATTAGTCTATTTTTCTTTTCTATTAAGTTGAGACTTCAAGCCAGGAACACAGCATTTTTTCTCCATTTATTTAGGTATTCTTATATTTTTTTCACCAGCATTTTGCAGTTTTCAGCATAGAAGCTATGTAGATTTCTGTCTAAATGTTTCACTTTTTTGTTGTTGTTGTCCTTTTTGAGACCGGCTGCACCGCGCTCAGCCAGTGAGTGCTGTGAGCGCACCGGTCATCCCTATATAGGATCCAAACCCGCAGTGGGAGCGCTGCTGCATTCCCAGTGCCGCACTCTCCCGAGTGCACTACGGGCTCGGCCCATGTTTCACTTTTTTTGAGTGGTGGTAAATTATATTGTATTTTTAATTTTGGTGTTCACATGGTCATTGCTATTATGTAGAAATAAAATTAATTTTTGTACATTAATTTTATATCTTGTGACTTTGCTGAACTCAATTATTCTAGCAAGTGTGTTTTGTGTTTTAGATTTCTTGTAATTCTCTATGCAAACAAATTTGTCATCCTAAAATAGAGATAATTTTATTTCTTCCTTTTAGATATGTATGCATTTTATTTCCTTGCCTTGTCTTATTACAGGATAGAAATGGACAGAATATCTAGAACTACGTTTAATAGGGTTAGTAAGAGAACATATCTTTGTCTTATTTTTGATCTTAGAAGAGAAAGTATTCAGTGTTTCATCATTAAGTACAGCATCAGCTCTATGAGTTTTATAGATATTTATTAAGTTGAAGTTCCCCTATATTGTTAATGTGCTCATAATATTCCCTTATTATCTTTTTGATGTCTGAAAATATAGTAGTGATATTAGATTTTTTTATTACTCGTATTGATAATTTGTGCTTTCTATTTACCAGTTATTTTAGAAGCTGATCAATTCTGTTGATCTTTTCAAAGAATGAAATTTTTTAAAAGTTGATTTTATGTATTGCTTTCTGTTTTAATTTTCATTGATTTCTACTCTTTCACTTATTACTTTCTTCTGCTTGCTTTGGATTTTTTCAGTCTTCTTATTCTAGGTTTTTGAGATGGATGCTTACTTTATTGTTTTTCCTCTTTTCTATATAAGCAATTAGTGCCATAAATTTCCCTCTCAACATTGCTTTAGCTACATCAAAGATTGATCTGCTGTGTTTTGATTTTTAGTCAGTTCAATATATTTTTCAATTGCCTTGAGACTTGTTTGATCCATGGGATTATTTAGAAACATGTTGCTTAGCTTTCAAGTGTTTGGAGAATTTTCTATTGTCTCTCTGTAATGTATTTATAGTTTGATTCCATTGTGATCAGAGAACATCTCTGTATAATTTCAAATCTTTTAAATTTGTTGTAGTTTATTTTAAGATCCAGAATATGGCCGATCTTTGTATATGTTCTAGGGGTACTTGAAGAGAATAGGTATTCTGCTGTTGTTCATAGAATTTTCTATAAAAGTTGATTAAATCTTTTTGGTTGATGATGTTTTGAGTTCTTCTTTAATCTATATAATTTTATGTCCATTTATTCTATGAATTAGCAAAAAATGGTGCTAAACTCTCCAATTATCATTGTGCATTTATCTTTTTAGTTCTGTTGTTTTTTTAAATAAACATTGATTTTAGAACAATATTAGATTTATTGCAAAATTGAGATGATACATCCTGCACCCAGTTTCCCCTATCATTAACATCTTACTTTAGATTGGCACATTTAGATTGTTAATGAAACAATACTAATACATTATTGTTAACTAAATAAAGTCCATACTTTATTTCCTAAGTTGCTACCCAATGTTCTTTTACTCCTACAAGATTCTTCTGGTATACATGTTACATTTAATCTCATGTCTACTTAGGCTTCTCTTGGCTGTGACATTTTCACAGACTTTCCTTATTTTTAATGACCTTGAAAGTTTTGAGGCATACTGGTCTAATAGAATGTCCCTTGATTGTGATTTGTCTCATGTTTTTTCTCAATATTAACAAAATTATTAATTTTTATGAGAAATATCATAGAAGAAATGTGCCGTTCTCATCATATCAAATCAAAAATACATACTATAAACATAATTTAGTACTTTTTTTTTTTCGTTAAATTTTTATTTTGTCAATATACACTGTATATGATTATTATGGCCCATCACCGACAGCTCCTTCCCCCCTCC
>NW_007726160.1:413552-413785 GCF_000696425.1 Galeopterus variegatus
TTCCCCCCTCCCTCTCTCCCCTCCCCCCCAGGAATGTCCTTTCCGTTTGCTTGTTGTAACAACTTCATAAAAGTATAGTTGTTATATCTTCTCCCCCCCCCAGTTTTGTTTTGTGTGTGTATGTGGGTGAATTAATTTGTTTGTTTTTTTTAGCTCCCACCAATGAGTGAGTTACTTAGATTGATGAGATTGGTGCGATGTGTTTACTTTGATCAATGGGCTTGGTTTGATGA
>NW_007726160.1:418269-424445 GCF_000696425.1 Galeopterus variegatus
CTGCCTCTGCGCAGTCCTTTGCTGGCTTTCCTGGCCTTTGTTGTCTGGGCTGATCGCTCATTCCCGCAGCCGGGCTTCTACCCTGGGAGAATGTGGTGTTGACGGCACCAGGGTCACGGGTTCAGATCCTTATATAGGGATGGCCGGTTCGCTCACTTGGGAGAGCGTGGTGCTGACAACACCAAGTCAAGGGTTAAGATCCCCTTACCGGTCACCCATGAAAGGGAAGCGTGACCACAGGAATGCCGCACACTGCAGAGGGATTTGTTCCAGCTGGGGTGAGCAAAGAGAGCAGGGTGTCATGGAGGAAAAGAAGCCTCTCTGCAGGACCATTCAGAAGCTTCACTCTGCTAGTGGGTGGTGCAGTGTCTTCAGCAGAAGCAGCTGGGAACTCCCCACCTCTGCAGACATGTGCCCCAGCCTTTCCCTCGAGTTTCGGGAGATGCAGTGCCTGCCTCTGCTCATATTCTTTCTTCCTGATGTTCCAAGGTTCCTTCTTGTATTATTTCATTTCTGTTTAGAAAACTTCCTTTAGCTCTTCTTTTAGGGTAAGTCTGTTGCCAGACAACTCTGCAAGTCTGTGCAGTTGGAAGAGGAAGTCTACTGACCCATAATTTAGTACTTTTGATGTTAATCTTGATCACCTGGATGAGGTAGTGTTCATCATGCTTTTCCACTGCAAGGCTTTTCTCCCCTTTATACTGAATTAATTGGAAGGAAGTCCATAATAATAATAAGTGGAAGGTTATGCTCCAACCTTCTTGAGGGCAGAACATCTACATAAGTTGTTTGGGATTTTTCTGCATGACAGATATTTCTATTCTCCCCCATGTATTTATTTATCCAATTATTTATTTATATCAGTATAGACTTATGGGTATTTATTTTACTTTTTGAGATATAATCCATACTACTTTATTTTTTGCCCCAAATGATTCAGCTTTGGGCAGTGGAAGCTCCTTCAGTTGGTTGCTTGTCTCTTTGAATTGGCCTCATCATTGTGTGTGTGTGTATGTGTTTGTGTATGTGTGTGTTTAGGACTTCCTTACTTTTAGACACTACAAGTTGCTACATGCCCATAATTTACATTTCTTGCTCTCATCTTAGAATTAGAATCCTAGAATTTATCAAAGATCCTGGTTCATTTAGAGAATGTTATAGTAACCAAGATTTGGTCACTAGGTTCTATGGATTAAATGTGTCCCCCAAAGTTTATGTATTGGAAACTTAATCCCTACTGTTAGTCTTAAGAGGGTGGAAAATCCTATTATGATAATTGAAAGGTGGGAAAATCCTATTATGATAATTTAAAAGGTGATTAGATTGTGAGAACTTTACCTTTATGAATGGTAAATGGATTAATCCATTGATGGATTAATGGGTCATGGTGGGCATGGTTCTGATGGCTTTAGAAGGAAAGCAAGTGAGGAGGTTCAGCTTTCTCTTTTTCAGCCATTCACCATGTGATACCCTGCATCAATTCAGAGTGTCACCACCAAGAAAAAGACCCTCACCAGATGTGTTGCCTGGACCTTTGACTTCCCAGCCTCTGAACTGTAAAAATTAAATTTTATTTTCATATAAATTACCCAGTTTCAGGTATTCCATTATAAGCAATGAAAACAGACTAATAAACTAGGTATATTTACAGCTACTGGTTGTTTCTTTTCTACCCTGAGTTGACAGATGAAGATGATATTTGTGTGTATATTCACTCATGTATATATATATGTATAAACTGAATATTTCTATATTTGTCTATACTTATAGAGATAAACTATACTCCTACTGATTTCTGCAACTCTAATCCATTACCACATAGATCATTTTATCCTTCTGCCTTGCTCTTCTACAACTTCCCACACCAACAGTGAGAAATCTGGCTTCAACTATTTACTATCCATTTATTTATTAGTTCAATTCCAGTAAATGTGTACAATGGTTTCAGAATCATTAACTCATGAGAAATAACTTTACTAACAACTCTTATGTAAAGTTCCTTTTGTCTTTAATATTACAGCAACCAGTCATTTCCAAAACTATATAGGTCATCTAAATTATCCTCTAGTCCCTTCCGTGAGGTTGTTTTATATATTTGTAGTAAAGTTAGATGCTTTGGTCACAGTCTGCATTTTATTCTGAGTTCACCTGACCTTCTAGTCTGTATCTTACAGCAGAGGCCTCAGGTTGTATCAGAGATAGATAGAGACCTGAGGGATAATGAGACTGAAAATCTGTGGTTAATTTATTATAGTAACCAATGAAAACAGAATGAGAGTACAATTTTCTGTTGAAATGTAGTAATTAACTATGATATAAGTTTTTGATAAAACTTTAGCCTGAATGTAAGAATATTACAGATGGTGAGGCCATCAAAAAATCTACATATTCTTTTCATAAAACATACAATCTCTGAAATATATACATATATTTATATATAAATATTTTAGCAAAACAAACTTAATCTTCGGATGTTGAACAGCTCTTCTGAGTCAAAAACTCTTCTCCCCCAAAATCTCAATAGTTTGAGCTAATTAAGAAGTATGGAGCATACCAAACAAGTAATGATTATTTCTACCATCTCTCTCTATATATATTTTTACAAAGTAAAATAAAATTTAGTTTTAATTTTATTTATATTCATGGAGTACAAAGCTGACCGACAGCACCTGTGCCTAAGATGTTTTGAGCAGGTCAATACTATCAGCCTCAAATTGCATTATTCCCTGTATCCCCCACTCAACTTCTCCCCAGTTCTGTCTCCCTCCCCTCCCCCACCCCAGGCAACTCTAAGTGTATTCTCTCTCTCTGCAAGTCAAACACACCACTGTGCCTTTTCTTTCCTTCCTTCCTTCCTGTCTTAGCTCCCACTTATGAGTGAGAACATGTGGTATTTTTCCCTCTTTGCTGGTTTTATTTCACTTAAAATAATGTTCTCCAAGTTTACCCATGTTTCTGTGAATGGCAGAATTTCATTCTTTTTTATGGCTGAGTAGTATTCCATTGTGTATATATATCACATTTACCTTATCCAGTCATCCATCGATGGACATTTAGGTTGGTTCCATATCTTGGCTATTGTAAATAGAGCTGCAATGAACATGAGAGTGCAGGTAGCCCTTCAACATGATGATTTCCATTCCTCTGGTATATACCCAGAAGTGGGATTGCTGGATCATATGGTCAGTCTATCCGTACTTGTTTGAGAAACCTCTGTACTGTTTTCCATAGTGGCTGTAATAACTTTTACACACCAAAAGCATAGAAGAGTTCCCCTTTCTCCACATCCTAATCATCATTTGTGACTCTCATTTTTTTTTTTTTTTTAATTATAGCCAGCCTAACTGGGGTGAGAAGATATCTCAATGTGTTTTTAATTTGCATTTCCCTGATGATTAATGATTTATCAATGTTGAACATTTTTCAAGTACCTGTTGGACATTTGTTATGTCTCTTCATTTCATTCTATAAATGTCTGTTCAGCTCCTTTGCCCATTTTTAATTTTTTTTTTAATTTTTTTTTTTTTACTGTGTAGTTGTTTGATTTCCTTGTACATTCTGGATATTAATCCTTTGTCATGTTGATGGAGTTTGGATATGTTTTCCCCTCCAAAACTCATGTGGAAATTTGATCTCCAATGTGGCAGTGTTGGAAACTGATTGTGTCATGGGGGTGGATCCCTCATGTATGGATTAACACCCTCCCTGGGGGAGGGGGGAGTAATGAGTGAGTTCTCGCTCTATTAGTTCCCGCGAGAGCTCCTTGCTTAAAAAGACCCTGGCGCTGGGCTGGCCCGGTGGCGCACTTGGGAGCGCAGTGGCGCTCCCACCGAGGGTTCCGATCCCACATACAGACTGGCCGCTCACTGGCTGAGCGAGGTGCGGGCGCAACACCGAGGGTTGCGATCCCGTTGCCAGTCACGAAAAAAGACAAAAAGGGGGGAAAAAAAAAAAGACCCTGGCGCCTTCTCTCTCTCTCTCTCTTGCTTCCTCTCTCTTGCTTCCTCTCACCATGTGATCTGCTTGTACCCAACAGCTGCCTGCCTCTTTCTGCCATGAGTAGAATCAGCCTGAGGCCCATGCCAGATGCAGCTGTCCCAGAATCGTAAGCCAAATAAACCTATCTCCTTTATAAATTACCCAGTCTCAGGTATTTCTGTCATAGCAACACAAAACAGACTAAAACAGATGTATAGCTTGCAAATATTTTCTTCCATTCTTTATGTATAGCTTGCAAATATTTTCTTCCATTCTTTAGGTTGTCTTTTCACTCTGTTGATTGTTTCTTTTGCTGTGCAGAAGCTTTTTAGTTTCATATAATCTCATTAATTTATTTTTTCTTTTGTTGCTTGTGCTTTTGGGCTCTTATTCATAAAGTCTTTTGCTCAGTGCTATTTCCTGAAGTGTTTCCCCTATATTTTCCTATAGTAGTTTTATAGTTCCAGGTCTTATACTTATGTCTTTAATTCATTTTGAGTTGATTTTGGTGTATGGTGAGAGGTGCCGGTCTAGTTTCATTTTTCTGCATGTGGATGTTCAATTTCTCTAGCACCATTTGTTGAAGAGGCAGTCTTTTCACTGTTCTTATTGCCTTTGTCAAAGATCAGTTGCCTAAAAGTATGTGGGATGATTTCTGGGTTCTCTATTATTTTCCATTGGTCTGGGCATCTATTTTTATGCCAGTATCATGCTGTTTTGGTTACTATCAATTTGAAGTATAATTTGAAGTCAGGTAGTGCTATGCATCTGGCTTTATTTTTTTCCCATGATTGCTTTGACTGTTCAGGGTCCTTTTTGTTCCATATGAATGTTAGGATTGTTTTCTCTATTTCTGTGAAGAATGTTGTTGGTATTTTGATAAGGATTGCATTGCATCTGTAGATTGCTTTGGGTAGTATAGATCTTTTGACAATGTTGATTCTTCCAATCCAAGAGCATGGACTGTCTTTCCACCTTTTTATGTCCTCTTAAATTTCTTTCAGTAGTGATTTGTACTTCTCTTCATAGCGATCTTTCACCTCCTTGGTTAAATTGATTCCTTGGTATTTTTTTTTTTTTTTTTTTTGACTATTGTAAATGGGCTTACTTTCTTGATTTCTTTTTCTGCTAGTTCATTTTGAAGAATTAAAAATGCTACTGATTTTTGTATCCTGCAACAAAAATGAAATTGTTAATCAGCTCTATGCCTAAAAAAAAGAAAAAAGAAAAAAACCCAACCACTAAAATTTTAGTTTTTTTGTCAAGCTCAGAAGAAAATAATATGTAGAATATTTTTGTTAAAATATTTTTTACCCCAGCTAATTTTGTTTTGAATGGTTTCAATGGAGAAACAGTCTCCTACATGCACAACTTATTTAAATTGACTCTTTAATTGTCCCCCTCCCTAGTTTTTTTCTAGTTGTTCTAAAAAATCATCGGGGTTCCTTACCAGTGTTGATTTTATTTTGTGTTCAATGGATGCATTTAAAGACTTAACAGTCATAAATACATATATGTTCTCAATTGTTTTAGTGTTCAATGGGCATTTATTATCAGAACTGTTGGTGTTAGCCTGACAAATATAAAAATAGATTGAGTTAATTATAAGACTCTACAGGAAGAATTTTGAGTTAGATAAATTTTCAGCTGATAAAAGCATATGGAAACAAGTTTTAAATTAAAAATGTGGTGTTACTTACTGGTAGTGGAATCCTTAGTAATTTCTCCTCAGAGGTGACTGAGTATGCATGTGAATTCATGTACTCAACAAGAAGAAAATTCTTCATTTTGGTATGTATTTCTTGAAGTTCCAAATACCACTATTTCCAATGGAAAGTTTAAAAAAATGAGAATATGTCTCTATTCAAAATATGTTCCATGATTTAAAAAGGTGAATAAACTATTATATCATAATCAGAATTTTTTTTTTATTTTGTCAATATACAATGTGGTTAGTTATTGTGTCCCATCACCAAAACCTCCCTCCCTCCTCCCTCTCCCTCGTCCCACCCAGATATGTCCCCTCTATTTTCTTGTTGTAAGAGCTTCAAAAAAAAAAAAAAAAAGTTGAGGTTGTTAAATCTTCCTCGCCCCCCCCCCGTTTTTTTTTTGTTGTTGTTGTTCTTGTTGTTGATGTTGTTGTTGTTGCTGTTGTTTGTTTTTGTGTGAGTGTGTGTGAGAGTGTGTGTGTGTGTGTG
>NW_007726160.1:426179-433794 GCF_000696425.1 Galeopterus variegatus
TTCAATCTTTTGTAATAGTTTGTAAAGAATCGGTGTCATTTCCTCTTTGAATGTTTGGTAAAATTCTGCTGTGAATCCATCTGGTCCTGGGCTTTTCTTTGTTGGGAGCTTTCTGATAACTTCTTCAATCTCCTTTATTGTTATTTTTAAACTTGCTG
Source organism: Galeopterus variegatus (assembly GCF_000696425.1). NCBI lineage: Eukaryota > Metazoa > Chordata > Mammalia > Dermoptera > Cynocephalidae > Galeopterus > Galeopterus variegatus. The sequence continues at coordinate 426,338 of NW_007726160.1, forward strand.
TGTCTAGAGCCTCGTATAATGGTTTCCTTGTTTTATTCTAGATTCACAAAAAACACAAAAGAATAAGTGATCCTGGATTACAGTTTTTAATCAAGTTATTCTATGTAATGGAACCACTGAGAACTCAGAATTTAATGCTATTTTGCTGAAATACAACAAATTGTGCTTCTGATGGTGATATTTCTCATTGAGGGGTTAACTATTACTTAAATATCATATTTAACATTTTAAATATGATATATTGTGCAGTAAATATAGAATAAACAATATAATTGAACATTGCTATTAGGTTTGTTACTCAAGTATAATGTTTAAGAATATTTATAAAACATGTACAGATGACCTTCAGAAAGAAAAATTGGAATATGTGAATTTTTTTAACATTAAAATTATACTAGGAAAAATGTATTCTTTGTTTAGAAGAATTGCTGAGTTCTTCTGTACTTTATGAGCACTTCCATAAAAATAAAATTTCAAGAACCAACGTTTATATTTGTTATAAATGCTAGACAAAGCGGCTTTGGTTGAAGCACATTTCACAGGTGCCTCTGTTGGAAGGAAATAGGGAAGGGGTGCTGCACTTATGCAATATGTGTATTGTGTATCTTGTAGAGATTCCAGAGGCACAGAAAGAGTAAAAGGACCACTTCTCAGCGTTCAAGAAAATGACCTAGAATGCGTACAATGTCCTTTCCTCACTCAAAAATTCGTATCTACATATCTCAGATTAGGTCAATTATTTTTTTAGGTTTAACTTCTTAACAAACTTAATAAGATCATATGAAAAAATAAAATATAGTAAGGAATGATTTTTTTTAATAAGCTTTACATTCTAGGTCTTGCTTCAGCTTATTTCTTGTAAATGAACAAAATTTTTAAAAATACCCCAATTTTTTGAACGTGTATGTTCTTACTGGACCAAATAAATATTGTGGAATTAAAAAGTTCTCTTTAGATGTGCAGATATACAAGGTATTTACTTGCATTGTTTGCCCTCATATATGTTAATGAGAAAAAAGAGGAAAGGATATTTGGCTAAGTGGTGTACAGAGTGATCACATTCCATTTTCAAAATAGTAATTTTTAAACTGAGAGTCAAGCTGATATTTAGTGTTCTTAGATAATTTATTAGTTAATGACAACATTTATAAAAAGGAAATCTAATTTTTGAATAGGAAAGACATGCAGATTAATACAATTGGTTTCATGCAACAGATGGATAATATTTGAAACTAGGAAACAAATCTAATTCTCTCTCTGATCAAAAATTAATTCAGAAAACAATTTCTCAAATGCTAAGCAATAAATCCAAAGAAGCAAAATATAATCTTACAGTTGATGAATATTTAGTGTAGGAACTGACCCTGGGAAAAACATTATCATAACTTTCGTGACTTCTATGGGGCCTGTTGACACAGCACTATATATATCACCCCTAAACTTTTATTAAGTGTTCCTAGATGCCTGATGCTGAGGGAAAGAGCCCGAAAGCAAAAATAGAATACTCAGAAAATTGTAAGAAGAATGGGGTAACTTTTTTATTTCTCTAATTTTAAAGAAATTATTTTTGCTTTACGTTGATTTGTGGAGATATTTACAATTAAAAAATTGACTCATGACTATTTTCCAAGAAAATGATCTTGAGTAAAGGTTTAGTCAAATCCATGTTCCTTCCATTTAAATCAATAAACCACTAAATTGTCCTACCAGATAGACACTAGAAGAAAATAAGCATGCATATAAATCTATTTTTGTCACTGAAAAATTTGGTGGAGAAATGCTGTTTTCTCAAGCCAGTAATCATGGAAATTTTACCTGGTAGTAGAAAGGGGGGGAAAAATTGAGTTATGATGGGATTAAGTAGAGACGAAGTATGTGTGTGTATTTGTGTGTTCATTTATTTATCAGCTGGATGCCTGCTGCTTTAATTATTTGTTTTAAAATTTTACATCTTTCAAAATGACTCTGATAAAGTAAAATACATTTCAGTAATGAACAACCCACCCAGGTCTAAATATATAAAAATTATCTTTATTCCATATCCCTGAATCATGAATTGGCTGCTGCTAAATCCACTCATACATTTTTATGTGGGTTTTAGGATCTCTGACTGCCACTTTTCTCATCTCCGTACTTCATTCATTTCTACCTTGTCACATTCCTCCTAACCCCTGTCAACAATGAACATTCCATTATGTAATATTGAAAATGAGTTGTAATCCCGTACTGTGACAAAGTGAGATAGCTCTTGTTTTGATGAAGGTCCAGTTTTCATGCCAGAGACTCATGAGACAAATGGCAGCAGCACTGATTCAGAATTCTTTACCACTTTGAGCCCCCTATACATTATTTCTGAATTTCTGATTTAATTGTGTATCCTTTGGATAGTTTTCATTTTGGAAATCATCTTCAATGTTTTTTGCCTGTCTCTGGAATCTATTTTTTTTTCCAACATGTATTTTATTTTACCCTCTCCTTAATCTTCCATTTGAATCTCTCTTCTTGTTGACAGGTCAGCGCTGATTGAGTAGAATGTGGAATGTGGAGCTGTGATCCCATGAGAGTCACAAAGTGTCACTTTTCAAAGATACAGTTCTATTTTGACAAATGTTTAGCTACATTTCTCAAGCTTCACATTGGTGTTAATAAATGTATCATTTTCCTTCAGTGAGTCCACTTGTCTATTCATTTATGAATCTAGACTTAATGTATCCTTTCTGGTGATTCAATGGAAGACTTGTAAACTTAGCAGAAATCACTAGGATTCATTGTGTAATCAATAGAATCTTAAATGGTCATTATTTCTGTAATATTTAGTAACGTTCATAGACTCTTGAGATTTTCTCCCACCAGATCCTGGTTTATCTATCTCAAATATATGAAAGAGAAGACTATTGAGGAAAAAACTCATATACATCTGTGTATCTGTTTCTCTTTATGTCTACTTATCTATGTATCTATTTCTATATATCTACATCTGCATCGATCTATCTGTTATTTGAAATCCATTGTGGGAGTCTTATAAAGGCTATTTGACTTTTAGATCATAAGCTCTTTGAAGTATCCACCAACTGAACTAGTACCAACTTCTTTGATTGCTTTTCAAAAAAATATTTTAGCATTTTAGTATTTAGCAGAGATTTTCAGTATTTTTGTTTTTAATAGAGAAATGTACCTGTTCATAACATGAGTCTTGGGATAGATATTGAGCTGTGGTTAACTTTGTCTAGTCAAGTGATCTTGAGGAAATATATTCACATATGAAATAGGTTAATTATTCTTCACTGATTTTACAGTTTAAAGAAGATAAATCATCAAGGTCTAAAATAGAATACATCATCACTACACAAGTTTGCAGCCAAGTTCAAAAAGTTATTACCATAAAAAATCTTATAAAATACAAAATTCAGGTTACTTAAACATAGGCAGTTCAAAAAGAAAATGAATTTCAGACAATATTTTCACACTAAGCATTAGTAGGCAATACAAACTCAAACTAGGTTCATAATACGTGAATTATCAGTGAAAAGCTCTTTATCCCATTATCAATCCCTTGAGGCAAATTAGAACAATTGGAAAACTAACTCTAAAGTGCTGTAAATAATGTGTGTCTGTGTGTTCAGGAGAAAGGATTAATGTGATTTTGTGGTGGTGTATATTAGGGGTTTACATGGCATTTGTAAAGCAAGTTTAAATTCGACGGTATTCACAGATTATGAAGGTTCATAAAATCAGTGGTGCAGGCAGTAGGCACCTCAAACATTTCAAGGGAATTGGTGTACTTATCATAAAGCATCACAGATGATAATTTGAAGACTCTAATTATAGGCTTATTGCAGTGTGAAATCTTTCATGTTGAAAATACTGGCACACTATATATTTAGTTGGCATGCTTGAATGTATCAATAAAAATACCAATAGATGGGAACCATCCTCTTAATATTTCATATTCATTACCTATTCACAACCACAATTAACCTTTTTCCATAGACACTAAACATGTTTTGTTCACATGAAGAGCTGTAGAAAGAACTGCTTATTTTAATGACAAACACGCATACATTTCTTTGCTGGAGAAGTGATCACACTGCTCTCTTTTCTCACACATTGGGACTCCTTGGCTACCATATGGGAGCCTGACATAAGCCACATTCAAGCAAGTGCACCTGTGTGCCTGTCCAGGCTGACGTTGCATGTGTTCATTTCCCAGAGATACAAATGGTGTGGAGGGGAGGGTGAAGCACCCGTGAGTATTCAGTATTCTAGGTGATCACTTGGGATTGGCTGATTCGAAATCACCAGTGAGAAAGAAATAGATGTGATTTGTATAGAAGGTGATGGCTCTAGGGCTTCAGTTTTGCTGGCCATCATTTAACATGATGAACTGTAAGTGCCTAAAATGGGGGTGCCTATCATGCAGAAACAGTGGACTTAGATGGCCACACAGAATGCTTACTACAACATTGTTCAACATAGAAAATGCAGAAGGGCAGCAAGCAATGCAGAAAGTGGCAAACTATTAAGCTAATCCTATAAAAATCTGGCCTGTCAGGCGGCACATTTCCTGAATACTTAGAAAGCATGAGAGAGGCTTATTAATGGTTCATCACAGTCCTTGCACTGCTTACATTGCTAATATGCAAACACTGCCCTTTTTTAGTTGGGATTTTCAGCACATCAGAACGTCACTTCCATGGCTACTGTATTCTTTTTCCTCCTGGGTAATTGAAGCATTACCATAGAGGACAATGATTGATGATGTCTTTAAAGGTCTAAAAAAGCACAGGCTATTTTTGAAACTGTGCCATGTCTATATAAGGCAAGAAGGAGGAACAAATGGAATTCGACACTATGCTAGTGCAACAACAACAAAGCCCTAAGGCTTATATAGAGATCAGGGCTACTTTCATTTTTTGCTCCCTCTCTTTGCACCCTTTTCTGTCCTTCCCTGAATTTACTAACTACTGCTTGGTGAGTGTAAGAAATGCTCTGGTGTTTGTGAGATGCTCAGTGTAATTAGACCATTGTGCTAGGAAGGTTTGGCTCCACACTTCACTCCTGGGAGCTGCAAAGCTGTTCTTGCCTTTGAAAGCTGCTTGGCTGAGCTGAAAACAAGAAATAGTGGTGGTGATAATGTGGTTAGCATTGTTTTGCATTTAGCACAACAGCTTTTTGTGTGGTATTTACAGTACTTGGAAACTATTCTCTTATGTATACGCAGTGTTTCACTACATATTATTTGTGTTTTTCCCCTCCATATCATCTTTTTTTCAAATTTCTATCAGTGCTGAATCAATCCAGTAAACATTTAGTGAGCATCTGCAACACCCTTGCTAGGCACTGAAATTACAAAACTACTTATTTACGTACGTTGTTTATTTCCTGGAAAAACTCAGTCTTGTAAGGTATTCACACTGTAACAAATACATTTCATCCTAAAAATACTGTGTTTTCTTTTTTTCTTTATCCTTGTACAAAGCATAAAGACAGAAAAAGAGGATTTATTTTTTGAAGGATAGGAGAGTTAAAGGTGCAAACTGGATAGGTTTATGTAAATTTATCTCTGTTCATTCACATTAATTTTAAATACTGAAAAAGTGGGATCTCTTTCTTTAAAATTTGAACTGACCCCAAATATTTGATTTAATACCAATTTAATACATGCCAAATAATTAAATAAACCCTATTTTAAGGCTTTACTAACCAAAGCAACAAGAAGCAATTTACCAAACCTGTTTTCTGTTTGTTTTTTGTTTTTCTTTTCTTTTTTGTTTTTCCCAGTTAGAGTGAGTCTGGACCTGTGAGCTTGGCCATATTAATTAAACTTTCTAGAATTCTGTCCCTCATTTGTAAAATGAAAATAATAGTATTTGGCTTGCATGATTGTTCTATGTATTAAAAAAGAAAATATAGGGGCCGGCCCGTGGCTCACTCGCGTGAGTGTGGTTCTGATAAAAAAGAAAATATAGATCACAGTGTATGACACACAAGAAGATCTCAAGAAATTAACATATTATATGAACAATGCATTTAAAAAACAACAAATCAACATATCAAAAGCACTCCTTTGGAAATTGGACAGAAACTTTTCTGCTCAACATTTTTTGTTGAAAAACTCTTAGGATGCTACAAATTCGTAGTTTTTTTATTTTTTAATATAAACTTCCTGTAAACAAGAATGATATATATTTATTCATTTACTAATTTTTCCATATACTTTATGTAAACAGTACATGGATGTTCTTAATAGCATTATAAGAGAAAATTAGGACACAGAGGGAACAGTTGAAGAATTAAGTAAATTGCCTAAGGTCACACTGAAAAGTAGCAGAGAAGAAAAGACAAAATAACAGAGAAGACTCATCCAAAAGAATAGATGACTAGAATACTCCTATAGCTTCTGATGCCTGTGAGCAGGTCAACGTTAGTTCTCAGATTAGAACACTTTCACTGAAAGAAGAAAGGAAATTATTCTTCTCTGAATAATAAAATCCTTCAGGGTAGCTTTGCAACAAATTAACATAATTTTAACATATAATGTACTCACATCTAAAAATACCACCCCCTGTTTCCAGTTTCCTCCCTGGGGACTGTCCATGTGTTGAAGCTCCTCCTCCTCACACTTGTCTCCTCTTCCCTGTTTTTGGCCAGGCCTTCTCTGTATCCATTCTTATTTCTCATTTCAACAAATGGTGTATAACACCATGTGCAGTCCAGGATGTGAAGTGAGCCCAAATCTCCTCTGACCTTTGGAAAGTCAAAGCTATTAGGGAAAAAGGCTTCTCAGCCTCAAACCTCTGGATTTAAATGCATACTTAAGTGATTATTGTATATTCTTCAAGTCTTGGACAGGCCTTTTTTATATTACATCTATGAGAATATTACCAGCAGATTCACATTAATCTCTAATTACAATTTTTTGTCCAGGCTCTGAACCTAAAATTAAACTTACATATAATCCTTGCCAAGCTAATATGATACACTCTGTCCATTAATGCTTTTATCTGATTGTCATTATACCATGCTTTGCGTGGCAATGGAAGGTTAATTTGACTCAGTTGTGATGTGCTTTTGGGCTCTGAACTTACAACGTAATGATGCACAGCTTCTCATTTGCTTCAGTATACTGAACTACAGAGCAATCCTTTGGATACCTCCAGGACACCTGTCAAAGATGCACACACGCCCCACTCCCAACACAAACACACACTGTAAATGTCATTCAAACGTAAGAGAAAAAAAAATGTTCCTGGTATGGGAGAGGAGTACAAGTCTGTCCTGGAAAGGACAAAACAAGTAAGCATGACAATTACTATATGTACTCTACAAGTGTCTTGGTATTTTGGTCATTTTGTGACATTTTGTCACAAGTCATTTGGATGCAGGATACTTCCTTGCGAATTGCTTCAGAGGGTTTTTTTTTTTTTTTTTTTTTTTTTTTTTTTTTTTTGTGTCCC
>NW_007726160.1:433859-451609 GCF_000696425.1 Galeopterus variegatus
TTCAGAGGGTTTTTTTTTTTTTTTTTTTTTTTTGTCTTTTTTCCGTGTCCGGCAACGGATCGCAACCCTCAGTGTTGTCCCCGTACCGGACCGGGGACCGGCAACGGGATTGCAAGCCTCGGTGTTGCTCCCGCGCCTCGCTCAGCCAGTGAGCGGGAGCCGGTCTGTATGTGGGATCCGAACCCTCGGACGGGAGCGCCGCCGCGCTTCCCAAGCGGCGCACTATCCAGTGCGTCACCGGGCCGGCCCGCTTCAGAGGGTTTTTAAACCCTAGTAATCTAATTCTTCCAGTGACAGGAATTGGATGACTATTATTCTGCATCAGGGATCCGAACAAGAAGTGTGCTCGATAGTTGAAAAAAAATATTGGTAGATGAGACTAATGAATAACCAGTGGATTATAAGTTTTCTGGGATATCTGGACATACCAAAATAAGATCATTTTTATGGACTGAATTGTATCTCACTTCAAATTCATATGTCGAAGCCCTAACACCCAGTACACAAGAATGTGACCGTATTTGGAGACAGGGCCTTTAAGGAAGTAATTAAGTTAAAACAAAGCCATTGGGTAGAACCTAATCCAGTCTTCCTGGTGTTTGTATAAGAAGAGGAGATTAGGACACACAGAGAGGTAGACACCAGGGACATGTGCACAAAGAGAGAGACACAGTGATGCATGCACACGGAGAAAAGATCATATGAAGACCAGCGGGAAGGCAGCTATCCACAAGGCAAGGAGAGTGGCCCTCAGAAGGACCAACCCTGCCAATACCTTGATCTTGCACGTCTAGCCCCCAGAACAGTGAGAAGTAAATTTTTGTGTCTGTGGTACTTTGTCATGGAAGCTCTGGCAAACTGATGTAATCATAAATATGGAGCACTTTAACAACAGCTACATGTGTTGTTCCAATTACTTACCACATTCCTCAAACTGTGATATAGCTACTATGCTAAACACCATACCTATTAATTGAGAGATCTAATGTCTTATTTTCAAACCTGAATATCTCTGCTTTGTTTTGCATTATCGATGACCCTTGTGTTTCAGTTCCCTTCTCTTCCTGGTTTTTGTTTTTCTGTTTTTTACTATTCCCTTTACTCTCTGTTTTCCAGCTTTCTCACTAACTTCTTCACTATGGATTCTTTATCCTTTTAAGTTGGCATTTCTAGGATATTGTATTCATTTTCTTCATTTCCTTCTTTGTTCTCTCTAAAGAAAATTTCATATTCTCTCATGTATAAAACTGTCGCCTAAATGCTAAAAATTTGCAAATTTTGTCTCCATCTTCACTTTCCTTTCAGTCTGATGAACATTTTTCTTTAAGTTTTATTATTATGTCATATTTAAACATATACTATTTATGTAATAGGCATAAAATATTATTAATCGTAATAAAACAAACATCATGAAACTATGCCCCTTTCTATGACATATAATATCACTCATGCAGTTGAAGTTGTACTTTTCCCCAATCCCACACTTCAACTTTTCCACTTGGAGGTAATCACTACCCTATATTTTGAGTTTATCGATACCATGGCACTCAAAAATTTTCTAAAGCTAAGTAGGCTTTCCTAAATAAAATTTAAAGTCAGTTTTTAGTTTTTAATAATGGATCATACTGGATTTTGTCTTGTGTTCCTTACTTTTTCACTCTACCCTGAATTTTTTCTAAGATAAATTGATGTTGCTTATAACTGTTCTTTGCTATTTTTACTGTGTTTTAGTATTTTAAGCCGTTCACCCAACATTTGGAACTACATATCTTACAGAAACACAAAATAAAACCCTATCATCAAACCTGCTGTTCTAAAATTTAAAACTTACACATTACTTAAAAATCTAACATTTTATTTAACTTTTTTCTCTCTTTCAACATATGTGTACAGTACATTCAAATAGTCACAAATCTTGCTGATTTAATCTATATGAAGTTGTCCTCTGTTCACCCCTTCCAATGTCATAGTATGTGTCCAAGCTCTCAGCAGTCTGTGTCTGACCATTGCATTAGCCTTCGAACTCGTTTCCATGCTCCCACTTTTCTCCCTAGTAACCTAGGCCACTCCTAGTATTTTTAATTTTTAATGATTTGCCTTTGCCTACAGGACGCATTTCAAACTACCTCAAAATATCTGTAGTATTCAAGATTCTTAATGATTAAATATCAATCTTCTAAGTATCAGAGTGAGAAACACTATTCCCACTTCAACATCTTTGCTTTCAGGACCACATATCTGATCTATGGGAGAAATGGCAGCACGCATTGATTTCTGGACCAGGCCACCTAACGCATGAATAACAACACACTTAATTCTTGCGTGATTTTTCTCTCAAAGATATGTCTGAATGACCAGTAACCCATTTTACCTTACTATGAGGCTGCCTGCTTCTGGGAACTGGAATAAATAGTAAGACTGAACTGGTTTCAACCAGTCTCACTTCTTCGTACTAGCATGTTGTTTTGCAGGAAACCTACTGAGCAAGTGCAGGGAAGGAAGGTCATGACCTTGAGAACTAGATGAACAAAGTTCTCTGCCAGCAGCACTGAAAGACTGGAAACTTAACCACTGGAGCTAGTATTGAGGAGAGAGGTCCTACAGTAAGAATGATCCAGTGCACTGGCCAATCAAACTGTCAACTTGAAAGTTCCTTAATCCCCAGCCTCTTAAAATATGCCCGGACTCTAGATTTGGGAGCCAGATTTGAGCCTTGCCTCCTGTCTCCTTGCCAGCTAACCTCACAACAAAGACTTTTCTCAAAAACTAGCGCCATAGTATTGGCTTCAATGTGTGTTGGGCAGTGAGGCCTTGCTCGATAACAAGACTAGAGAATCCCACGAGCAGCACTGCATTGCCTTACATTTTTTGTGATAAAATTAGTTTTTAGTAAGGAATCCCATAACAGGTTTCATTAAAGTGAATAAGATATTTAAGGAAGGCACTGTTGGTGTTGCTGTTGGTAATGAACAAGTCCCAAGGGATTCCTCTTCCCCTGGGGAGTCCCAGACCCACATGGGTCTGAGTGCTTGCCACTATAGGATTGCCAATCACGTTGGCCAGAGAAAGTTTAAAGGAAAGGCTATTTATTTTGGAGGATGTTGACCGGGAGACAGAGGGTAAAGTCCTAACTGCTCCCTCAGGGCTGAGGTTTATACAGGTAAATGTACCTGATGAGACAGGATGCTTGGAGAGGTGTATACAGGATGTAGGATGTCTTCACGTGTGATGGGCAGCTGCTTTCTGCTTTGTCTGACAGAATATTTTGAAAGACGTATCAGGGTGTATCAGTCAAGACAAGATGCTTTGAGAGATATATCAGATAAGACAGGATGCTTTTGGTACAATCTTAGTTAATCATTAACAGAAAGCTACAAAAGGGAAAACAAAGTTAGTTCTATAGTATAAACATGAAAGTGGGGGGTTTCTATGTTTACACTGTCAGTAATTTCATGGCAAGGAAGAAATTTCCTTATAAGGAATAAATGTTTATTTCAATAAAGCAGTTTCTGGCCCCACCATAATGGATGGGTCCAATGTAATCAACCTGCCATGTGAGGCAGGATGGTTTCAGAAGTTTAGGATTAGTTCTGCACTGGCCAAGCAGTGGCTATATTCAAGTCTGTCTAAGTGAAGTTTGTAATGCTGAGCCAGATATAATCTCTTATCGATCTGTCATAGCCATTGTGTTCATATAATTCCATTTATAAGTGTAATGTGGCTTTTTGCCAGGACCCAGTGGATATTCCTGGGATACTCTTACTGGAGCCTGAACAGTCTCTTTACAACATTCAGCACAGCCTCAAACACTTCCAGAAGCTTGGATATACTGGTTTTTAAGAGGCAAGTGGTAGAGTCACTCACCTTACTGCTTAGAAAGGTGGACAACTATCATGTTCTCTGGATTTCACTGCACCTTAGAATATGGGGTAGTTCATCAAAGATTTGGTTTCTCACTTAGTGATAAGAGTTACCCAGTTCAGTACCCTTTGCTTGTGATGAGGAGTATCCTATTATGACTCAGATACTCTACCCTAAAAATGTCAGATGCAAAATAATACCTATTGTGTGAATCTGGGTACATAAATTTCAAAAACTGGCTAAACAAATGGTGACTAAAATTAGGATAGTGGTTGACTTTGGAAAGGATGAACAATAATAAATGGGAAGGTACATATAGAGACTTTGGAATTCTTGTAATTTTCTATTTTCTGTTTTGTGTGGTAGGTACATGTGTGTTCACATTTTGAAAAATGCATCAAATGTTTTCCTTCTGATTTGTGCTTTTCTTTAAGTATGTTATACTTTGATAAAAATTTTGCTTGAAAAGACAAAGAAGCTCTTATGGACGGACAAGAAAATCACAAGCTCCATGCTAAGCATGTACAATAAACTTCCCAAGATACTCTCCCAGGCTGGTTTAAGGGAAACTAGCATGTTGCTGTCTGGAAAATCCCAGAATCATACTGTACAAATAATTTTTTGGATAAATATCCACCACAGCTTCTGTTGTCTCCTATCAGTAGACTGGGTCCCTGCACAGACCCTCACTTGAAAATCCATGTCACATGTGAGATAACTGATAGGCAAAATCTAGGTCATATGTTTTGACCCTACCTGCAAGAAAGGCTGTGAAATACAGTCTTAAAAAATCTTGAAATGTGACAATCTATCATAATGAATGAAGGGATTATAGAAGATGTAGGCTAGCATGAGTGACAGGTAATGCTGGACCACCTTTTGCGCTATTCACATCAACGTACTCTCCAATCTCCAGACAGGTCTTCAATTTTTATGCCTCCAGGTTTGATAATCCTATTTCTTCTAACAGTATTGAAGTTCTCTAACATCTCAGCTGAGAAAATTCCTAGAAAATGTTCAAGGACCAGCTTTTATACCACCTCTTCTATGAATTCCACTCTGTCTCTGCAAGACAAAATGAGTTTTCCTCCTTTATGTACTGTCATAGTGTGATGCCATGTAGTTCATGCTTCTCTTAGCACATTGAGTCATTTTTCGTTTCATCCATATTTATCTCCTCTGCTACATTAGGAAGTCCTTTTAGTAAGAAACTAAGCTTTGTTGCTATCTGTTATCTCGACATTTTTTTTTTTATCATACCTAGCTTTCAACATTCGTTTAACAAGCATTTACTAAGTGCATTCTATTTGCCAGTCACTGAGGTAGTTTTGAAAATAAACTCATAAAACTAAAAAAAAATCAAACACATGGAGTCTCATATTCTAGATAAAGAGTGTTAAATTAAATTTGGTCTAAAGCTGTCTCTGTACATAGCAAACTGCAACCTTAATTAAGAGTATATTCATGTAACAAGTAGCTGGGTCTCAGCCAATTATAGCAGCCAACCTTCCACCAATCATAAGCTGCCAACTGATCAGAACATGCCCCTAGAAGGAAAACACTTCATCACACCACTCCCAAATAAGACAAATGTCAAGCTGTAACTAATCAAGATATTTCTGTATGTTACTTCATCTATAAATACTACTTGCCCGTGTTGCTGGGTGGAACTCTCTGAACTTATCCTGGTTCAGGGTGCTTCCTGATTTATGAAACATTTTTTACTTAAATAAACTCTGTTAAATTAAATTTGTCTAAAGTTTTTAGTTTTTTAAACAGGAAACATACGTGCAAACAGCTAATTAAAATAATGCAAAATATGTCAAAATAAAAGTATAAATAAAGGTTTGTGGAAGCACAAACAGGAAGCACTTAAGTAGCCTGATGTCAAAGAAGGTTTTACAAAGGCACTCAACAAATATATGTAGTAAGCACTTCAATGTGGTCTAAATACTTAACTTTTTAGTTTTTAGAGAAATCTACTACTCACTTTAGGTGAAATACAAAAGAAATAAAATGACAAAAGTTATACTCGGCAACCAAAATCAATGCAATAGTCTCCTAGATTGTCAGTCAAGTTTCTCACTTGGTAGGTTAGGGTTTGAGCTGAATTACTTCCACATTTCTTAAACTATATAGCTACTGAAAATATAAATAAACTTAATAAAATATTTATATTCATATTAAATTTATGTATGCACTCACATTGTATGTGCATATTGTGTAAATATATCTACATCAGTCAATTTATCTATAAAAAGGTTCAGAGTGTACACATATAAATATATTGATATCAACTGGTCTTTTTGTTTGTTTTGGTTGTTTTGGTTGCTGGCCAGTACAGAGATTGAACCCTGGATTTTGGTGTTATCAGCATCAAGTAGTCTTTTCATTAAATAGATTCTGTTCTTGGTAATGATGGGCCACATGGTTAAGGCCAGCCCTCCTGCTGAGGACAACTAAAATAGCTGGATGAAATCATTTAGAGTTAACAAGATATTGAGAAATCTCTAGGTCAAAATCTTAGGGAAAGCAAGAGCACACAAAAGTGTCTGTACTTTAAAAACTTTTGCCAATCAATAAGAGAAAGCTGTGAGACTGAAATATAATTTTAGCAGCCTCATTGATTAGAAATTAAAAACCAAAGCCCAAGCTTTACAAAAGTTGGTAACTTTATTTATAAGTGGAAAATATTTATATTATAGCTCTTTCAAAGTAAATAAATTTATAACATAATAATTTTAATTTATTTAATAAATTAAGCTGAGGCATTAAGCAGTGGCCTTAAAGTGATAACCATTTAAATAAGTAAATAAATAAATCAGCTTTCACAGCTGACCTCTGAACAACTTGGCAGGTGAAGAAAATCTTAAGCTTTGAATATGGATTAAAATGAGATAGGTAGCATTTCCAGTCACCTCACAGGAATGAAGTATTATCTTCTCCAGTTAAATAACCTTATTTTACTCCTACAATATATTTTAAAAGAAAATAAATGACCATCCAACAAGCAAAGGTAACCAGGCTCTTGTGGAAATAAAATATTATGAGTGAGACATAGAAAATGTAACAGATGACATAAACAATTTTTTAAAAAAATTATATCTTGAATATATCAAACAGACTATAAAACTACTGTTATTTCTATAATTAGAGAAATAAACAAAAATCTTGAAAAAATTTTCAGGGAATATGGAAAGATTTCAAAAGGCACTAAATAGAAATTCTAGTACTGAAAAGTAAAGTAACACCAGTTATTAACCCAATAGTTATTAATCAATGTTACCCAAGATTAGAAATAACTAAGGAGAGAAATAAGGAATTGGATAACAGGTCAGTGAAAATTATCCAGAGTGTAACCTGAAGCTAGTAAAAGGTAAAAAGTACAAAGAATGGTTGAGAGAAACAGAATATCGAGTAAGAACTTCTAACATATATTTAACTTATTTGAAGAATGGAAGATAAAGAATGAAAGGAAAAAAAATATTTCAGGAGTTAAATCTTTTGGAAGATATCAATTTTAACATTCAAGATGCCTAAAAATTCTAAGAAAGAAAAACCACAAGTAAAAATATTGTTGTCAAACTATAAAAGAACAAGATAGAGTGAAATACATTGAAAGTATCTTGAGAGAGAAACAACAGATTCCATTCAAAGGCCAGTTGGCTTTTTGATCAACAATGGAAGCTAGAAGCCAGTGAAAGAGTGGTATCAACATACTGAAAAAATTACTTGCCGTGTAAAAGTTTATACTTAAGGAAGAGGGCTAAGTCAAAATATTATTTAGACAAAAACAAAACAAAAAAATCATTGTTAGAAGAAAAATTATCTTAACTCATTTTCTAGACTTCTTATTCATTTTATCAACACTTTAAGCAAAAACAAAAACATGTTCAAAATGAGAGTAAATCCAAATCAACTTTAAATGTATAAAATAATATCTTATTGGACCTTAAAAGAGATGGAATTAAAACATGTGCTATGGATTGGATTATGTCCCACAAAGTTTCATGTACTACAAACTTAATCCCCATTATGACAGTGTTAAGAAGGTGGGAAATCCTATTATGGTAATTGAAAGGTGGGGCCATTAAGAGGTGATTAGATTGTGAGGACTGTGCCCTTATGAATGCATTGATCTATTCATGAAATAATGAGCATGGTCTGATGGCTTTAAAAGGAGAACAACTAAGAAGATTAGCTCTCTGGCTAATTTTGCCATGCAATGTATTGCACTGTTACAAAGAGTCACCACCCACCAACAAGGCCTTTGCCAGATGTGTTCCCTGGACTTTGGACTTCCCAGCCTCTAAAGCTATAAGGAATGAATTTTATTTCTTTATAAATTACCCAGTTTCAGGTATTCTGGTATAAGCCACAGAAACTGACTAAAACAATGTATGACACCAACATCATGTAAGTTGGAATAGCAGTAAAATGAGTTTTGTTTATAAGTTCCTGGGGATATCCAGGACAAGGCCAAAATATGCATAAAGATGCATAACACAATTTTCAGGGTAACTACCAAAGAGGCAGAAATAGATTGTGCCTTCCAAGTAAACAGAGGGTAAAATTGGAACAATAAAACACATACACAAAGCCAAAATTTCTCGAATGTTACCCCAATTAATCCCTCTCCATTTATAATAGACTTGGTTATTTCATTGATATTGTTAAAAACCCAATGAGGATTTCAATATATGCATTTATTTTATTAACAAAGTATTAATGCATTTTATTTAAAACAATACAAAAGTTTCACTTTTGATGGAGTTTGGATGTGTTGTCACCTCCAAAACTCATGTGGAAATTTGATCTCTAATGTGGCAGTGTTGGAAACTGATTGAGTCATGGTGGCAGATCCCTCATGAATGGATTAATGCTCTCCCAGAGGGAGGGGGGATTAATGAGTGAGTTCTCGCTCTATTAGTTCCCACGAGAGCTTGTTGCTTAAAAAGACCCTGGCACCTTCTCTCTCTCTCTCTTGCTTCCTCTCACCATGTGATCTCTGCTTGTACCCGCCAGCTGCCTGCCACTCTCCACCATGAGTAGAAGCAGCCTGAGGCCCACACCAGATGCAGCTGTACCAGAATCATAAGCCAAATAAACCTCTTTTCCTTATAAATTACCCAGTCTCAGGTATTTCTGTTATAGCAACACAAAACTGACTAAAACAACTTTCATTATATTTTATCATATTTGATCATATTTTTATTGCAACTTACATCCCTGCTTATTTTTTATTTTAGAAAAAAATGATATATGTGCTACCTTGTGAATTTTCAGAAGTGAAAGAAGTTACTTGAAGCACCAGAAAAAGAATCATTTGGTATTTATTGTTCTTATCTTTACATCACTCTTATTCTTATATCACTTTATGTCAAGCTAAGCATAGATGAGTTAACATTTAGATCTTTACTAGCCAAAGAACTTAATACTAAGTTTGAAAGTTTCTACTCTCTTCCTTCATTTATTTATTCATTCATGCATTTACCCATTTATTCATTAATTTATTTATTCAATGTGATTTGCGTACCAACAATGTTGTAGGTGTTGAGTATTGAGATATGAAAAAAAAATGGTTTTAAAGTCTGCCTCTGTGGATATTGCATTCTATTAGAAGGATACAGACAATATACAGTGCAGATGAATAAGTAATATATACATTATGTTAGTTGGTGACCAAAAAAAAAAAAGAAAAAAGGAATAAAGGAGAATGTCAGTGTCAGGGTGTCAGGAATAACATACTTAATATAGATAAGAAGCAAAGCAAGTCTTCAATGGGCATGAGACAAACATGCAAAGACCTGAAGAAGGTAAGAGAGTTCATCGTGATATTATCTAGGGAAACATTATTCCTAGCAGAGGAAAAGTGTTTTTACCCAGTGGTGTTTGTCATGTAAGGGTCTGTTATCTCATCAGGTCCAAGAAAACTAGAAATGAACTATCCATTAAATTAAGAAAAGTGCTGGGAATAACATGATTCCATTTATTATGTGGAGAGATTTTAAATACATTTCAGTAACATCTTATTAATAGTTTTAAACTTACATTTGTGTTCTATTATGATCTATTATATACTTAAATGTAAAATTTTAGAATACAATTTCCGTCAGCATAATTATGAGAAAGTTGCTTAAGACAACACAACAGTATTACTATTACTATGCAAATAAAAAGAGACCTATATTTAAAATAGGCTGTAATGTGCTACTTCACTCAGAGCATCATATGGTCAAAGTCCTATATAACAACTAATTGATAGATGATTATCTAAGTATACATACATTGGTATTCTATCATAAAATATTTATTTTTATAGAATCCATTGTAGTTTTCAGAATGATTGTACCTACTTGTTCTTTATAATCCTGCAAGTAGGTAAAGTGGTATCTGTTTTTTTATAGATCTGAAACAGAGATTTCAAAAGATGTAGGCTGCCCTGTTTGCATGTATACAGAAAGTATCAAATTAGAGCTAGTAACTCAAGCTCTTACATGCTTTGTGTAGTGTTTTTTCTTCCAGTATTTTCTCCTAACATATCTTATTCAACAGAGGAAATTCCTCAAAGATACCTGAATACAAATAAATGCATTCTTGTAATTTATGAAAATTATGAAGATTTCATTTCTGTGTGTTAACAACTTTTGTCCTCATTGGAAATTATTCTAATTGCTAGAAGTAGAAAAAACACAATTTTCTTTACTATGGCAATGGAATGATTTTAATAGATTACATAAAATATGCTAAATGTGACATAAAACAATGTGCATAAGTTGAAAAATATTTACAACATAAATTTATAATTTTTATAAACAAACATTTTTAAATGAATGATATAGAATTTAAAATTTGTTGGTATATAGTTGTTTATAGTAGTTTCTAATGATTCCTTGTATTTCAGATGTATCAGTTGTAATATCACCTTTTTCATTTCTAATTTTTGTTATTTAGGTCCTCTCTCTTCTTTTTTTAGTTAGCTGTGCTAATGGTTTATCAATTTTATTTATCTTTTCAAAAAACCAACTTTTTGGTTCATTGATCTTTTGTATCATTTTTTGGGTTTCAATTTCATTAAGTTCTGCTCTGATCTTAATGATTTCTTTCTGTCTGCTAACTTTGGGTTTGGATTGTTCTTGTTTTTCTAGTTCTTTAAGGTGAAGTATTTGTTCACTTGCCATCTTTCCATTCTTCTGAAGTAAGCATTTAATGGGATAAATTTCCCCCTTAGTATTGCTCTAGCAGTATCCCACAGGTTTTGGTATGATGTGTCATTGTTTTCATTAGTTTCAATAAATTTTTTTATTTCCTGTTTGATTTCTTCTTGGACCCATATGTCATTAAATAGAATGCTTTTTAATTTCCATGTGTTTGTATAGTTTCCAGAATTATGTCTGTTATTAATTTCTAATTTTAATCAATTGTGGTCTGAAAAAATACATGTAATAATTCCATTTTTTAAAAATTTGTTGAGACTTGATTTGTGACCTAACATGTGATCTATCCTAAAGAAAGATTGATGTGCTGATGAGAAGAATGAATATTCTGAGGTTGTTAGATGGAATGTTCTGTAGATATTTGCCAAGTCCAATTGGTCTACAGTGTTGTTTAGATCTTGTGTTTCTCTGCTAATTCTTTGCCTAGATGATCTGTTCAATATTGATAGTTGGGTGTTCAGGTCCCCTGCTATTATGGTATTAGTGTCTATTTCCTTCTTTAGGTCTAATAGAGTTTGCATGATAAATCTGGTTGCTCCAACCTTGGGTGCATATATATTTATGATAGTTATGTCTTCTTGATGGATGAATCTTTTTATCATTATGTAGTGATCCCAATTATCTCTTTTTATGGTTTTTAGTATAAAATCTATTTTATCAGATATAAGAATAGCTACTCCAGCTCGCTTTTCATTTTTCTTTGCATGGTAAATCTTTTTCCATCCTTTCACTCTTAGTCTATGTGAGTCTTTATGGGTGAGGTGGGTCTCCTGAAGGCAGCATATAGTTGGGTCTTCCTTTTTAATCCAGTCAGCCAGTCTGCGTCTTTTGATGGGGAATTTAATCCTTTTACATTAAGAATTGAAGCTGAGATTGAATCTGTTATCAGAAGGCTCCCAACAAAGAAAAGCCCAGGACCAGATGGATTCACAGCAGAACATTCAAAGAGGAATTGACACCAATTCTTTACAAACTATTCCAAAAGACTGAAACTGAGTCAATTCTCCCAAATTCATCCTATGAAGCAAACATCACCCTGATACCAAAACCAGGTAAAGATACAACCAAAAAAAGAAAACTACAGGCCAATATCCTTGATGAGTATAGATGCAAAAATCCTCAATAAAATACTAGCAAACAGGGTACAGCAACACATATGCAAAATTATACACCATGATCAAGTGGGATTCATCCCAAGGATGCAAGTTTGGTTCAACATACACATATCAATAAATATGATATGCCATACCAATAAAATCAAACACAAGGACTATATATGATCATCTCTATAGATGCTGAAAAAGCATTTGATAAAATTCAACACTCATTCATGATAAAGACTCTCTACAAGTTAGGTATAGATGGAAAGTATCTCAAGATAATTAAAGCCACATATGATAAACCCACTGCCAATATCATCCTGAATGGGGAAAAGTTGAAAGCTTTTCCTTTAAGAACAGGAACTAGACAAGGATCCTCACTCTCACCACTCCTATTCAACAAAGTGTTGGCAGTACTAGCCAGAGCAATCAGAGAAGAGAAGGAAATAAAGGGCATGCAGATTGGAAAAGATGAAGTCAAACTGTCCCTGTTTGCAGATGTCATGATCCTATATATTGAACAGCTTAAAGCCTCTACAAAAAATCTCTTGGAGTTGATAAATGATTTCAGCAAAGTTGCAGGATACAAAATCAACACACAAATATCAGTAGTATTTCTATTCTTCAATAGTGAACATGCAGAAAGAGAAATCAAGAAAGCTTACACATTTACAATAGCCACCAAAAAATTAAAATAGTTAGGAATTGAGTTAATGAAGGATGTGAAAAATCTCGATAATGAGAACTACAAACCATTGCTGAGAGAAATTAAGAGGACACAAGAAGATGGAAAGATATTCCATGCTCTTGGATTGGAAGAATCAACATTGTAAAGTATCCATACTACCCAAATTGATATACAAATTCAATGCAATCCCCATCAAAATTCCAATAACATTTTCTCAGAAATGGAAAAAAACTAGCCAGACATTTATATGGAATAACAAAAGACCATGCATAGCCAAAGCAATGCTGACTATTCAGACATTTATATGGAATAAGAAAAGACCATGCATAGCCAAAGCAATTCTGAGCAAAAAAAAAAAAAAATAAAGCTGGAGGCATAACACTACCTGACTTTATATTACAAAGCTATTATAACCAAAACAACATGGTACTGGCATAAAAACAGACACACTGATCAATGGAATAGAAAAAAGAATACAGAAATCAACCCGCACACCTCCAGCCATCTGATATTTGACAGAGGCACCAAGCCAATACACTGGGGAAGAGACTGCCTCTTCAGAAAATGGTGCTGGGATAACTGGATAGCCATATGCCGGAGAATGAAACTAGACCCATACCTCTCACCATATACTAAAATCAACTCAAAATGGATTAACGAAGTAAATATACACCCTGAAACAATAAAACTCCTTAAAGAAAACATAGGAGAAACACTTTAGGAAGTAGGATTTGGCACAGACTTTATGAATATGACCCCAACCCCCAAATCACAGGCACCCAAAGGAAAAACAAACAAATGGGATTATATCAAACTTAAAAGTTTCTGCACAGCAAAAGAAACAGTTAACAGAGTTAAAAGAGAACCAACAGAGTGGGAGAAAATATTTGCACAATATACATCTGACAAAGGATTAATATCCAGACTATACAAGGAACTGAAACAACTTTATAACAAAAAAACAAGTAGTCCAATTATAAAATGGACAAAAGAGCTAAAGAGGCATCTCTTAAAGGAAGATATACAAATGGCAAACAGACACATGAAAAAATGCTCCACATCACTCAGCATTCGGGAAATGCAAATCAAAAGCACACTGAGATACCATCTCACCCCAGTTAGGATGGCTAATATCCAAAAGACTGTGAATGATAAATGCTGGCGAGGTTGTGAAGAAAAAGGAACTCTCATACATTGTTGGTGGGACTGCAAATTGGTGCAGCCTCTATGGAAAATGGTATGGAGGTTCCTCAAATAATTGCAGATAAAGCAACCATATGACCCAGCTATCCCACTGCTGGGAATATACCCAGAGGAATGGAAATCTTCAAGTTGAAGGTATACCTGTTCTCCAATGTTCATTGCAGCACTCTTTACAATAGCTAAGAGTTGGAACCAGCCCAAATGTCCATCATCAGATGAGTGGACATGGAAAATGTGGTGTATTTACACAATGGAATACTGCTCTGCTATAAAAAAGAATGAAATACTGCCATTTGCAACGACATGAATGGACCTAGAGAGAATTATGTTAAGTGAAACTAGTCAGGCACAGAAAGAGAAATATCACATGTTCTCACTTATTTGTGGGAGCTAAAAATAAACAAATAAATACACAAATAAACTGGGGGGGGGGAGGGAAGAAGACACAATAATTACAATTCCTTGAAGTTGATATGACAAGCGAACAGATATGAGGTTGTTGGGAGGGAGGGGTGAAGGGAAGGAGGTTTTGGTAATGGGTCACAATAATCAACCACATTATATACTGAGAAAATTAAATTAAATTTAAAAAAAGGAAAAAAAAAAGAGAAAATTCCAAACACACAGAAAAGTAGAAATAGTTGTGAATACCCATCTACCCACCTCCTACATTCTACAAGTAACATTTTGTCATAATGTTAAATATGTTGTTTTATTGCATGGCTATCAATCTCTCAATCCTTCTATCCATCTATGAACCCATCTTTTTTTTCATTTCAAAGTATGTTGCAGATATCATATACTTAATTCTTAAACACTTAAACTATGTGTCACTAACTACAGTTCAATATTTGTTTTCTTTTTTTTAGGTGAAAAAAAAAGTATTTAAAAATTCCCTCAGATTCAAATCCAAAAGGAGTGAATTTGCACTTCCATGTTTAAGTGTTATTTTTTTTTTCATTTTGAAATTGCTTTGGGAAATAAATATGCTTTTTTCCCCCATTAATGCAAGGTGGGAAATTTTGTGTTAGTCTTGCCTCACCGATGTGTAATTTTAGATCTTAAACCTTTAGTGATGTTCCTAGAGCCTAAGAACAAGATGTTTGTTTCATTCCACTTTTGCTCGTAGAATAACTGAGACTGAGTAATTTATAAGAAACAAAAATTTGTTGGCTTTACATTTCCGGAGGCTGAGAAGTCCAAGATGAAGAGGCTGTCATCTGGAAGGGGCTTCTTGTTGTGTTATCCCATGGCAGATGGGAAAAGGGCAAGAGAGGGCAACAGTGGGCTGGTCTTGTCCTTTTATAACAGCACCAGTCCCACCCATAAAAATATAGCCCTCACGGCCTAATTACCTCTTACGGGTCTTACCTCTTAATACTGTTAGAATAGCAATTAAATTTCAACATAAGTTTTGAAGGGGACAAAAAAATCAAACTATAGCAACCTACTCATATTAGTACTTCATCAAAAGATGAATGTTAGAAACTATATTAAAGGAATAGAGGTAGCATCTCCTGGATTCAAATTTTAATGCAATAAATGTTAGACCAACCTAAATTTATCAAAAACTTATGAATGATAATAGCTAGTGTATTAATTCCCTGTGCCTACTGTAACAAATACCATGAACTTGGAGGGTTAAATCAACAATATTTTATTCTCTCACAGTTTAGGAAGCCAGAAGTCCAAAATCATTTTCACTGAGCCAAAATCAAGGTGTTACTAGGGCTCTGCTCCCTGTTGACATTTAGGGGAGAATCCTTTCCTCACCTCTTCCAGCTGGCATTGTTGGACTTGTGGCTACATCACTCCAATCTCTGCCTCACATTACCTTCCCCTCCTGCGTGTGTGTCAAGTCTGCCTCTGTCTCTATTTTATAAGGACACTGTGATTTGATTTAGAACTGACCTGGGTAATCCATAATAATCTCCCATGTCAAGAACTTTAACTTAATTACTTCTGCAATGACCCTTTTTCCTTAGAAGGTAATATTTACAGGTTCCAGGTATATCAGGACCTAATCTATTTGGGTGGCCAGCATTCAGCCTACTACAACTAGGTAAACAGCAACAACAACAAGTACAAACCCCCAAAACTTTATATATACAAGAGAACGGAAATAAATTATGTGGTGCAAACTAGTTCTACTACTCCACTGATTCTCAGAATTATAGAAACGCAGTTCTCCACCACCTTACCAGTGAAGACTTAAATCCGAGAGGTATGTAAGTGTTCAATAAAAAGATAGTATCTTCCATATAATTATCAAATGACAATATATTTTTAATCACTTTAAGTTTTGTAATATAAAAATCCTTTGAAAATCAAAACAAGGTTCCAACTTTTATCTATTAAATTAACACTTAATGAGAAACATGATATTTTTATGTTGCCTAAGGTATGGTACAACTAGAACTCTCAGACATTGTTCATGGCATTTTACATTAGCATAAACATTCTGAAAATATTTTTTGCTTATGCATCAAAAAAGAAATGTTTTAACCTTTGACATGTAAATTAGCTTCTGGGAATCTTTTTCTTATATACAGAAAAATATATTTTTAAAAACAAAACTTTGGAAACGAATGAATTGCAAATAGGGTACCACAATTATGGAACAGTGTAATTGTTCAGCTGAGAAAAATCCATTGAAAGTATAGTTTTAAACATAAAATAAAAAGGAATATAGAATAGCGAAGAATGATTAGAGTATAATGGCATAGTGACTGATGTGAAAGATAGATTTTTATATTTTATGCTTGTATTTTTATAATAAAAAGAAGCATATTTTAAATTTACTTGCCTTGTTTTCCTAATCTCTTATCTTTGATAATTTTTTAGGATCTCCAGTTACAATGTTCTTGAATCCATTATTATTCATACTTACTGTTTCGGAAAAGTCATTATTGCATTGATGATTTTCTTGATTCCCTTGCTGGTACCTTTCCATGAAACTAGTAAGCTCATTTTTTAATTCACATATTGTCATTAATGCAAAAAAAAAAATACTCTATGTGAATTCCAACAGGCATGTTTGGATAGGTAGAACTTTCACTAACCAAAGGCCCTCTGTGGAAATGGAAGTCCCATTCAGTAACTGCATAAATATCAACTTCATATACTCATATTATGAATAATAATTTTAATTATATCTTTTTATACAGTTGAAAATATAGGATTTTCTTTACTTTTTTCTCCTCCTGTGAATACATCTCACTAATCTAATGTTATTTTAAAAGCCATTTCTTTTATTTTTAAACCAATTTTGAAAGTCCCCAAATTACTGAATTATTTATAACTTAATCATTTTATTGATTTCTTTTTTGTTTGAAGGAAATCCTGCCTATTAAAGTTATAATCTAGTTCAACATGAACTAATTTTAAATGCCTGGAATGATGAACATTCTACAAATATTTGTGGAAGCTTATTCTTTTTTTTTTTTTAATTTTTATTTTGTCAATATACAATGTATATGATTATTATGGCCCTTCACCGACACCTCCCGCCCTCCTCCCTCTCTCCCCTCCCCCCCAAGAATGTCCTTTCCGTTTGCTTGTTGTAACAACTTCAAAAAAAGTATAGTTGTTATATCTTCTTCCCCACTCCCCCCGGGTTTTTTTTTTTTTTTTTTGTTTTTTTTTTTTTTTTTTTTTTTTTTTTTTTTTTTTTTTTTTTTT
>NW_007726160.1:451630-464662 GCF_000696425.1 Galeopterus variegatus
CCCCCCCCCCCCCCCCGCCCCTTTCTTTTTTTTTTTGTTTGTTTTTGTTTTTTTTTTTAGCTCCCACCAATAAGTGAGAAGATGTGGTATTTCTCTTTCTGTGCCTGACTCGTTTCACTTAATATAATTCTGTCTAGGTCCATCCATGTTGTTGCAAATGGCAGTATTTCATTTGTTTTTATAGCTGAGTAGTATTCCATTGTGTAGATATACCACATTTTCCGTATCCACTCATCCGATGATGGACATTTGGGCTGATTCCAGCTCTTGGCTATTGTGAAGAGTGCTGCAATGAACATTGGGAAACAGGTATACCTTCTACTTGATGATTTCCATTCCTTTGGATATATTCCCAGCAGTGGGATAGCTGGGTCGTATGGTAGATCTATCTTCAGCTGTTTGAGGAACCTCCAAACCATTTTGTGGAAGCTTATTCTAGTGTTTGATCACATTCAGATGTAGATACAGTTTTTTTCTTTTTATCTAAACTCCTGTAACATATCTGTAACTATGAAAAACTTCTGATTCAGGAAATTGCCCATCTTATAATTAGCTTTTATATCAACACAGACCATTATTTAGTTATTCCTGGATTTTCTTCCTACCTGTACCCCACCCTATCTTCACTTCATAATACTCTCTGTTGAGTTTATTTTTCTTTTTAAATCATGGTGGCTTTTTCCATTTCCATTAACATCATGTACTAGTAGGTATTCTTTAATTTATAGAATACTAAACTTGAAAGAGATTTTTAAAGGCAATCTGTCATAGTGGAAGGCAAGTCCTCCCTTTATGCCTAAATTCAGAAAATATGTCTTCTGATTAGACGCTGGCATGTCAGTCGGTGCGCTGGCTTCCACTCACCTTCACCAAGGAGACAGATCTATCCCTTTTCTCCCCCTCGCCCCAAGTATAAAAAAGTTCTCTTAAGAACTTTTGGGTTAACAATTCATTTGGAGTATTCTCATATCTGCCCCAGGAAATTCCTTGCTTTGAAAAAAAGTAATTTTTTAATTTAATTCTCTGCAGTTCATAACATTTTCATGGCAAAAGCATCTAGTGTAAATCACATTAGTTTTCCTATATGAAAAACATGTAGTGGATGTCAAATAAAGTTCATTCTGTGTGTATGTGTAAATAAAAATTTAATTCCCACATTCTTTCACAAGTCAATTATTTATTTCCCTCTAGAACATAAAACAAAAAGTTAAAGTGCATATTCAAATAGGAAACAAAGCACATGAACATATAATGATACAGCTTATAACATGAAAAGTTCTCTTTCTATGTTAGTTGGTCATATAATATTTTTCAACTTTGACATCATCTTGAAGTTCATGTGTATTGTCCTCCTATTTTTTCACAAAAAAACTTCCCTTTTATGACAGGGAGGAAAAATAAGGATTCTAAAATGTAATATTATACAGTTTTTCCAAATAAAGTGATACTGTTAAGCAAACAAAACAATTTCATCATTATTCTCACAACTGATTTTTATCATTAAGGTACTCTACAAAAAGTAGAAATAAAAACAAAATTTTCAAATACCTAGGTGCAGTGCCATTACTCGAGCAAACACCTAATATATCGTTTTCATCAGTACTTTTCCAGAAATGAAATTTAAATATAATTTATAAATACATAAATATCCCGAAAACATGTTATAGTTGTTTTCAGTATAATTTCATCACATCTCATTTTTATATAAAAATATCTCTTTATATCTTTGATTCAACTTCTAGAGCTTTGAAGCACTTGAGAGCAGATCAAGTATGAAAATGTAGCATCATAAAATTAACTCTATAATATTTATATGAATGCATGGCTTGAAAATGAGAAAGCATTTAGTTTCTTTATGGATCTATATATAGGAAATAAAATTTTAAAGATTACTGTGACTTCTATTTATTTTTGAAGATTTAAAATTAATTCTCCCTATCTACATCCTTTACTACTTGAATGCAGGAAAGGAAAATTAATTTCTTTACCACTGCACTTAGGAAAACGAGTGAAGGAAAGATACGTCAAATTAAAAGAGACTGAGTCTTCAATTTCGGGGAGAAGATATTTCCTTCCTTCCTTCCTTCCTTCCTTCCTTCCTTCCTTCCTTCCTTCCTTCCTTCCTTCCTTCCTTTCTTCCTTCCTTCCTACCTTCCCTCCCATGTATGTATATGCCCAGACCCAAATTAACCAAGTGTCCCTGAAGGGTATGTGAACACAGACAAGTGGAATTCAGAGAACAGGGGTGCCCAATAACTAACTCTTCTGTTTCTCCCGAGTTCTGCAAATCTTTCAAGACTTCATACAATCAAAAGACTTGAGGCTTTATCTGTTAGTTAATAGTTAAAGAAGCTTAGTTTAGATTATTGCCAAAGAATTAATGCCTACACATGTTTCAAAAGTCCATGTCTCTTACTATTTTTCATGGAATTCATAGGTAAACCAGTTTAACTATTATAGCCCCACTGTACCCTGCAATGCTGTCTACAGTTATTTTCTTATATAAAAAAATTAAAAGTCACATGTCTCATGTGAACAAATAACATGTAAGTGGATCCTATCACCAATGTCTTTATTTCTGGATTCTCACAAAATTAATGTTTTAGAACCATGGGCTTTAGGGTTCATATTCACTTTATCTTCATTCTTTTACCCAGTTTTAAAATGATAAAATTAACTTGTATAGATATAGTAATTTTTTCCAAGTTTCCCTTCCTGGCTTACCCTGATGATTTAAACTTGATACTTTGCCATAACTTTTCATGCTTTTAGAGAAATTACTTCTACTACTTTTAGAGAAAAGTTCCAAGTTCCTCTAAATGTAAAATTTGTTTTGTTGATCCTGAAACACTGTTTTCTGTGTCTTTTAAATCCTTCATAGCACTTGGCTTACTCCTAAGAATGATAACCAAGTTATTATACATGAAAGTTTGTTCTAAAATCAGCAGAAAACTTTAAAAATATAAAAGGGCAATCCAGTACTATTTTCCTTATTTTCAAGGTGTCAACAAGAAAAAAAAAACGTACACAAGAATATATGGAAAATAATTTTTGTTTAGATAATGTAAGGAGTATGGAGATAACTTTGTGGCCCTCTGAAACTATTCAATCAGTGTCTAATGAATTATTGCTATACGAACACCTATTTTCATTACTCAGTACTTCACACATTTTAATTGTGCTCTCTCTGCTATGACAATGACTATTGGGAACGATTCACTAATTTATTTTCTTTAGCTAATTTCAGACTAAGATTATTATTCTTGAGTTTCTCTCACCTTGTTTTTTGGGAATTTGGGGGCCTGATGAATAATTCTAACTTTTTAATGCATCTCAAGCTACTATAAAATTCATTTATATTAAAGATCAAAGATACAAAAGATTCATTGTTTCTGAGTATATTAAAAGTTTTAGATTTTTTGATATTATATTTCAGGTTCAAAAATCTTATATTTTTGGCGGAAAATATAGACTTACTTAAAAGCTATTGTGGTAAAAGATAGATGTGTTGGTAGGTAGATAGATAGATAAATAAATAAGCATACAGACAATTTTACCATTAAAATATACTTTACTTTCAAAAGACCCATGAGGAGATTCAACACTTGTTAATTTGTTTTCTCTTTATTCACATTTTAGGTAAAAAATAAATTGCATTACAAGTAAGGTAGATGGTTATTCCCAATTAAAACACAAATATAGTAATTACAGTTTATGTGCCATTATCCTGAATCTACACTGGATGAGTTTAAACAGCCAAACAGCTATTAATTTTACTGTTCAAAGAAATACTCATAATCTTTTTAAAATGTCATATAAAATATTCATTTCTAAATGCCCTACGGTGATTTCTGAATTTATTTAAAGTGGGCTGTTGATAGCTCTTTTTATAAATAAGCAATTACAGTGAATATATCATGGCCCATCACATTATACATTCTATAATTTCATGGATGAAAAGCCTACAGCTGATCTGCATAAATGCAGTGCATATCACAGCAGGTGAAGGGTTTGATTACACAGGATAATCAGTGTTATTATTTATAGTAACTATTTTTACCTGTTATTTATTAAATCTACAAATCAGGTATCTATTTCTCGAGGAGATACATTCAAAAAATATTTGTAATAAGATATAGACCTTTTGAATATTTTACATATGACCTGAATATGGCCCTTTTACATCTGAATTCCTGGTTTCAATTGCTGTTAAGCTACTCAAAATTAGATTTTAAATAACTTGGCTTATGAGGCATTTTGGAACTTATGTGCTTTGTACACTCAATAGTAAAAAGAATTTTCAAATTCAATATATTCATTTAATTTTGATGAGGTCAAATTGTGTACTGATAGAAACCCCACCCCTTTTTGTGATAAATTGCATTTCTTTGTCCACGTCTTTTAAGTTATTCTCTTAATGATATTTATAGAGACAGGAGCTATGCTGTGCACTGAGGAGATTATGATGTTAGAGACAAAACTCCCATCTTCATAGTATTCATCTGGTTTGCATGGTATGATGGGAAAGATACAATGTCAGTATAAAGTGGTGGGACCTAATCTTGTATAGGTAGTAAGAGAGATCTGAAAATACGGGTAAGGACTATTCAAAGTCCAGGGAGGTGAAGTGTGCATGTATGTGTCTGTGGGAGGAAGAGAAGGTTGGAGTGGAAAGTCATGGTAAAGAGAAAGAACAAAAGGTGCCAATATCCTGAGTTCACAATTTTCTCTCTGTCTCTGTCTCTGTCTCTCTCTTCCCTGGCAGTCTGGTGGGTGAATGACCCAGAAGAATGCTTTCTTTACATAATGTATAAGGCATAACCTTAATGCATTGCTGGATCTATAAGTAAGGGATATAACCTCCTTCCCCCAAAGAAGAAAACATATACAAATTGATACAAATTGAGAACCTTAAGCAAAAGCAGTTGTGTTGGTTGCTCTAAAAGCAAATGCCAAATCAGCATCAATTTTTTTTTTTTTGGTAACTTAGCAACAATTATTTATTTTGCTCACAAAATATCTGCAGGGTTCAGAGGAGACAGCTCATATCTGCTCCAAACAGTGTCGTATAGGGCAGTTCAACCAGAATTGAAGGATCCACTTTCAAGATGGTGCACCCACATGGCTGGCAAGTAGGTACTTGCTAGCAGCAGAGAGCTGGGCTGTGGTTCAGCGGTCTTGGTTTCTCTCCACATGGACCTTTCTATGGGCTGCTTGGGCTTCCTCATGGCATGGCGGCTGGGTTCCAAGAGTGAGATTCCAGGACAGCAAGGCATTTTTATGACCCAACTTTGGAAGTCTCATTGGCTCACTTCCATTGTACTCTATTGGTGGAGATAGTACCAGGGGCTGCGTGGGTTCTAGGGTAGGGGACGCATCCTTCCACTAGATCACAAGAGTGGTAAGGATGCACTGTAAAGGGGTCACGTGAGATGAGAGGCATTGAAAAATCTTTGGAAAATGCTATCTACTACACATGGGAAGTGAGAGTCTGGAGTACCCTGCTAGTCCTATGCCTGGAAGGTTTTCTTGAGTCTTCAGTGGGTATCATTTAAGATCTTTGCCTTTCCAACAAATATTCACCTCTATTCTTATTGTACACTTTGAGCCCACTTCTCATTAGCGTTTTGAAAGCTGCTGTTCCAGTTTTTCTTTTCATCACGTACTCATGACCCTGTGTCCAGTGTTAGCTAACTGCTTATTTTCCCCTATGAAGTACAACTATATTCATCTCTTCAATAGAAGAGTTTGACCATTTAGGCTACTACCAGATAAGTGAACAAAAGTGGGAAGCTGGTAACTATTTTCATATATAGGTCCAAGGAAAAGAGAGAGTAGCAGTTTGCATCATTAAAAAGAAAATAACTGTGTGGTTTTTAATTACACCAATTTGCAATCACTACCCATTTCCAGTGGCATTTAAGAAGTCCTTCCATGTATGCCGGTTATTGAGACATACTGGCAGCTTCTGGAACATTCCAGGAATCTTTGCATGTGTATGTATTTACCTCTGCGTGGAATGTTCTTTTTCCTCTTCCTTCCATCTCTTCACATCAGTTTTCTTCTGGAAGCACATCTCTCCCTTCATGCCCAGTGGGGTTGGTGCCCCTCTGGGTATGACTTGACATGGGATGTAAATTGTCATTGTTACTATTGCTGGTTGTGTGCAAACATGTATGAGAATAATACAGGATGGATTTGCTTCACTTTAGTCCCTGAGGAAGCCCCACAGAGGACTGGTTTTGAAGTTTGATAAAATGAATTCTCTGGCATGTAAATCTTTTAGAAGGTGAAGTTTTCCATAATGAACTCAAAGGACACATTCCCAGCAAACCATGCTGGAAGACACCAGGCTGTAGGATCTGGGGTGATCACTGCTTCTCACATCTTCCCTCTTCCTCTCAGGAGAGGAGCTTGAATTGGTGATGAATATGTTGCCTGTCCAGGGTGTCATCCTGCGGGTCATGAGAATTCCTGGGTGGGGCCTTTCCAAGCCTCTAAGATACCCAACAGTATCACCCTGGACCCTCAGTATAAATGCCTCCTATGCGTTCCTCGGACTTGCTCCATGATCATTGCTCTACTTCCAGAACCCAACACAGTGTCTATAACTGGATAGAAACTCTGCAGGTGATTCAGACCTTGTGTGCATCACCAACTGTGAGAGAATGAGAACATGTCCCAGACCAGGAAAGAGAAATGATGCTGCACTTGTGCCTCACTGGCCCTGGCATGAGGTGGGAGCGAGCTTTGGCCACCGCTTCACTGGCCCCAGTTCCAGGTGCCTCTCATGACATACCCCAGGCCAGGTGTGATTCTCATGTTTAAAGAGCCATATTTTTTATACAATAGTAGCCTGTACACTCAAGCTAATCACTTTGTGTATACATGAAATCATGGATACTATATGTATCAGTGTATATACATATGTGTGTATGTATGTATATAATGTTATACATAATATATACATACATTATATATTATATGCAAAGTAATTAATATAACTA
Organism: Galeopterus variegatus; assembly: GCF_000696425.1. NCBI lineage: Eukaryota > Metazoa > Chordata > Mammalia > Dermoptera > Cynocephalidae > Galeopterus > Galeopterus variegatus. Next base: position 458,638 of record NW_007726160.1, read on the forward strand.
TAATTAAAATGTACTATAAATAATACACAAATTATATTATATATAATATATTCATTATATTTACATATATGCATATATTAATTATACAAATTATAGTTATATTATATATAATATATTTAATCAAAAAATTTATTTTAAATTGGTTCATACAATTGTGGGGACTGGTAAGTCCGAATTCTGTAGGGCAAGCCATCATCATCAATTTTTTGAATAAGACTTGATAACCATTTTCACAGTACACTAAAGACCCTGGAAGGGGATTGGTTGTGTACTCCACCCCCATTTCTCAACCCCATCCCTGCCACCCTCAGTAGAGAAACAGCTTCAGTTTAGACCTCCAGCTCTCCCTAAGTTTAAAAACAAACTTATAAATAAAGATTATTAAATATATAGAAAACCAAGCCACCTTGAATGAGATTCAGCAGGAAAAAAACAAACAAAACAGATTTAGACTTTTAAAAACATTAGAAAATGAAGTTATCAGATTAGAAATATGACCTAAGTGTGAATTCTACCAAGCCTTCAAAAAGGAATTGATACAAATTCTCTACAAACTATTCCAAAAGATTGAAACAGAAGCCATTCTCCCAAACTCATTCTATGAAGCAAACATCACCCTGATAGCAAAACCAGTGTGAATTAATGTTTAAAATACAAAAAGTCAGCTGAAATAAATTAATTATGTAATTAATTAATTTAAAAATAGCACGCAAAAGTGTACTAATAAGTAAATGACTAGGACGATTTAAAACATAGCCACATAGAACATAAAATTAAAACATATTGGATTCCATCAGATGAAAATGAGTTATAAAAACATTGTACATAGACATACAGTCAAAATTATAAGTGGCAAGTTAAATATAATACCTTAAAATGTTTAAGTAGCAAATAAGAAGGCAGTAAATGGGAAACAGAAACAAGCATACAAACTAAATGAAGGAAACAACAAGAAAGAAAATTATAGGCTAATATCTTTGATGAACTTAGATGTAAAAATTCTCAACAAAATACTATCAAACAAAATCCAACAGCACATCAAAAAGATTATACACCATGATCAAGTGGAACACATTCCAGGGGTACAAGTATGGTTTAACATATGCAAATCAATTAATGTGATACACCACATAACAAAGAAGAAAAAAAACATGATTGTCTCAATAGATGCAGAAAAAGGTTTTGATAAAATTCAACATCCCTTCATGATAACAATTCTCAACGTATTTAAGGTATAGAAGGAAAGTATCTCAAATAATAAAAGCTGTATATGACAAACCTACAGCTAACATTATCCTGAATGAGGAAAAGTTGAAAGCTTTTCCTTGAAGTACAGGAAAAAGACAAGGATGCCTGTTCTCATCACTCCTATTTGACATAGTACTGGAAGTGCTGCCCAAAGCAATAAGGTAAGAAAAAGTAATAAAAAGATCCAAATTGGAAAAGACGAAATCAAATTGTCCCTGTTTGCAGATATATGATGTTATATATAGAAAGACCTAAAGACACCACCAAAAAATTCTTAGAACTAATAAAAAAATTGAATAAAGTTTCAGGATACAAAGTCAATATACAAAAATTTGGAGCATTCCCATGTACCAACTATGAACTAGTAGAAAAGGAAATTTAGAAAGCAATCCCATTTGAAATAACTACAAAAAAAGTAAATAAATGAAATACCTAGAATAAATTTAACCAAGAAGGTGAAAAATCTCTGCAATGAAAACTACAAAAGACTGATGAATGAAATGCAGGAAGACACAAAAATATAGAAAAACATTCCATATTAATGGATTGGAAGAATTAATGTTGTGTAAATGACCACACTACCCAAAGTGACCTACAGATTCAATGTAATACCTATCAAAATACCAATGGCATTCTTCACAGAAATAGAAAAACAATCCTAACATTTATATGGAATAACAAAAGACCCCAAATAGTCAAAGTAATCCTAAGCAAAAAGAATAAAGTGGGATGCATTACACTACCTGACTTAAAAAGTATACTACAAATCTATGGTAACCAAAACAGCATGGTACTGTCATAAAAATAGACACACAGACCAATAAAACATAATAGAAAATCCAGAAATAAAGCCACATATTTACAGACAACTGATTTTTGACAAAGGCACTGAGCACATACATTGGGGAAAGGACAGTCTCTTCACTAAATGGTGTTGGGAAAAGTGGATATCCATGGGCAGATGAATGAAACTAGACCACCATTTCTTACCATATACAAAAATCAACTCAAAATGTATTAAACACTTAAATTTAAGAACTGAAACTCTAGAACTTCTAGACAAAAATACAGGTGAAATGCTCCAGGACATAGGACTTTGCAAAAACTTTATGAATAAGACCTTAAAAACATAGGTAACAAAAGCAAAAATAAATAAATGGGAGTATATCAAACTGAAAAGCTTCTGCACAGCAAAGGAAATAATCAACAGAGGGAAGAGACAACCTATAGAATGGGAGAAAATATTTGCAAACTATGCATCTGTATTAGTTCATTTCAGTTGCTTATAACAAAATACCTAGAACTAGGTAATTCATAATGAAAACAAAATTTATTGCTTACAATTTCTGAGGCTGGGAAGTTCAAAATCCATCTGGTAGTGGTGACAGTGAGCCAGGGGTCTCACATTGCAGGATTTTGGAAGCAGAGAGAGCAGAGAGAGAGACAGACCCTCCTTTTATTTTAAAGCCCTCAGAAATATGCCCGACCACTGTTTTTAATCCATTCGCTATGGTATGGTCTTACAATCCAATCACTCTTCAAAGTTTCACCTTTTAGTTACCATAATAGAATTTCCCACCCTCTTAACAGTCACAGTGGGGGCTGTTTCTAATATATAAAACCTGGGGGACACAATTCAAGCTTCAATGAGTTTTGGGGGGACATAATTCAATGCACTACAGCATCCAACAAGGGACTAATATCCAGACTATGTAAGGAACTCAAACAAGTCCATCGTAAGAAAACAAATAACCTGATTAAAAATTGGACAAAGAAACTGAATAGACATTTCTCAAAAGAAGACATGCAAGTGGCCAATAGTTAAATGAAAAAATGCTCAACATCATTAATCATCAGGCAAATGCTAAAGAAAACCACATTGTGATGTCATCTCACCCCAGCTAGACTGACTATTTATTATCAGAAAGACAGAAAATAACAAATTCTGGCAAGGATGTGGGAAAAGAGGAATCCCTATACACTGTTGGTGGGATTGTAAATTAGTATGGCCATCATGGAAAACAATATGGAGGTTTCTCAGACAGCTACAGTAGAACTGTCAAATGATCTACTAATCCCACTACTATAAATATTGCTATTCACAACAGCCATGATAAGGAATCAACCTAAATGTTTATCAACAAAGGACTGGATAAAGAAAATGTGATATATATATGCAGTGGAATACTACTCAGCAATAAAAAAGGATGAAATTCTGCCATTTGCAGCAGCATGGATGAGCTTGGAGAAAATTACATTAAGTGAAATAAGCCAGGCACAGAAAGAGAAATCACCACCCGTTAGCACTCATATGTGGGAGCTAAGGCAAACAAATAATAATAAGAAGAAATTGAACTATATTAGAAGGAGAGAGTAAAACTTGCTACTGGAGGTGGGAAAAGGGAGGAGGGGTATAATGAGAAGTTGGTTAATGGACACAAAATTACAGCTAGTAGGAAAAATAAGTTCTCATAATACATTCACCAATATAGACTATATACTATATAATATACTATATACTATATTATAAGACAACAGATCTAAAATAATAAAATCACATAAAGTTTACTATATGACCATGATAAAATTAAGTGAATTCAACAAGAAATTAATAACATAAAGGAATAAAGAAATCTCCATTTAGTTCAAAATTAAACAACACAACTCTGATGCATGCTATGAACTGAATTATGTCCTCCCACAAAATCATATTTTAAAATCCTAACACCCAGATCTCAGAATGGGATTGTATTTGGAGATAGGTCCTTTAAAGATATAATTAAGTTAAAACAATGCCTTTAACATGTGCCGTAATCCAGTCTGACTGGTGTCCTTTCAAGAAGAGATTAGGACACTTAGTGAGACTCCAGGAGTGCACATGCCCAGAGGGGTGGCCATGTGAAGAGGCAGCAAGAGAGCTGTCACCTGCAAGCCAAAGACACAGGCCTCAGAAGAAACCAACCCTGCTGGCACCTTGAGGTTGGACTTCAGTTTCCAGAACTGTGAAAAAATAAATTTATATTGTTTGAGCCTCCCAATCTGTGGTATTTTATATGGCAGCCCTAGGAAACTAACATAATCCATGAGTTAAAGAGCAAGTCTTCAGAGAAATTAGAAAATATATTAAACTGAAAGTAAAAACACAATGTATCAAAATTTGTGGAATATAATTAAATCAGTGCCCTTAGTATCTCTTCCCATGTCCTCGAAAATTATTCCCTGTCCTGCAAATATTATCCAAATAACCAGGATGCTTTTATAAACATGTCATCATGGAGGCATGTTTTAAATATCTCAGTGCTTGCTTATCTGGAAATAATGATTAGGCAAAAAAACCTTGCTTAAGTCAGTGTTTGTTTCCTTAACCATTAGCAATATCAACATTTCTAAAATATCCCTATATACTATTTGCAGCGAGATGGCAAAAAAAGACCTCTGGATATAAGCCTCTATTGAACATAACTTGTATTACAAAGCTGTGACTTGTTTAATATATGTGCATAAATCATAAATCATAAAAAACATTTTGTTGATTTGGAATATAGCAAGTTTTGGGGATAAAGAGATTCAAGCAGTGGTCACAAGACAAATATTGTTTCCTCTCCTTTGTATACTGCCCTTTACATGTATGCTGCAATGGCCATCAGCACTGACATGAAAATCAATCCCAGAAGTAGAATGGATGCCACGTGCACTGAAATCTGGTTGAGATATTCCTTGGATCCCCTTTGAATATTCCAGTCATTCACTATTCTTAGAGATTACACTTGTCTTTATAACACCACATCCAGGTTCATAATGGAAAGAATTCTAACTACAACAACAACAAAAAAACCCAAAAAGAATGGTGGATATAATTTTAGGTTAACCAATAACCATAAAGTCAATTTGAAGCTATACATATCTTTTAACAAACCACATTTTCTGTATGTTGTTTCTTTTCTGACCGCTAAGAAAAGATTTTTCAAGGGAAAAGAAAGATTACAACATCACTCATTTTCAGGGAAATCATTAACTGAGTCTTGTGATGTATTGTCATCAGAATAAAGACAAATTGGAGCATAAACAAAATAATGGACATTTTATAAGGCTTAGAATGTTTTTAATGCAGGAATATCCTATTTATATGTATTCTAGTGACTGGTATTAACCTGACCTTCATAATTTGAATACTCTTCCTAATTCTTGGTATCACTATAGGTCAGCTAAATCAATGATCTACACTCTGGATTTTTCACCTGTTATCTGGCATACAGATCATCTCTTATCAATATATTCAAAAGCCCAATGTCTGTTGAGAATCAGAAATTTCTTTTAATAAGATATATGCATATATATTTGTATGTATAAATTATCATGTTTTCCTCAAAGCAAATTAAATTTTTCTAAGATAGCTTATACACTAAAACCTTTTGCAAGTCTTTTCCTGTATGCAAAAATCAATTAAACAAAGATTTATTGTTAACTCTGTTCCAGATTCTATTCTAGTTGGTGAAAAATAAAAAATAGGGGTTAGGATGTCGACATATTTGAGGGCCATTATTCAGCCTACCACACATACTTTGGCAGGTGTAGACACACAGAGAATTCAGGATTCCTAGAAAAGATGACAGTGTGGAATGTAGTTTGATCAATCTGAAAAGGTTGGTAAAGACTATATGACTTTTTCTCAAAATGCAAATCAGAAACCACTACACGTTCAAAGATATACTTCATTGAGTAAGGGATAGGAAGGATACATCAGAATCCTACAGATATATATATATATATATATATA
>NW_007726160.1:464840-682748 GCF_000696425.1 Galeopterus variegatus
AAATATATATATATATATATATATATATATATATATATATTTAAGATCTTCACCTTCATAATGGACCAAAAACAAACATATAAGTACAGTTTAAATCTTTTGAAGTTTCTTTGATAATTGAGCCATACAGTTATACAGTTATGTATTGAATTCCAATGTCTCCTGGGTTTATCTTCTTAGCCTTGTGGTATACTTTCAATTAAGAATGAGACTTAAACTATAAATGATGTTCCTGCCAAATAAAGGCTAAATTATATCATGGCTAGCTGAACAAAGGAACCTACACATATAAAAATGTGTTTGGAGAGTTGAGTCATCCCACAGCACACAGTTTATGTTCTATAGTTATAGTGAGCTCAACAAAAGCACAGCACAGTTCCTCAGCTTATTTACTTCCATATGCTTACTGTGAGTAGCTATTTCGTTTAAGAAACACATCTTCATTTGTCATGTTAAATTAACATGTTTATTTAAATTGTTTTAATTTTGCCCATTTGTTTTGGATAAAGTTGCATAAGAGCTATAAGAATATGAATATCACATATTGATTTACGTTTGTATCATTCAATAATACTTTAGTAAAATAATTAGTCACTACTTGGGCTTTATGAGAACTTTTTTTTAAATTTCAAAAGTGGTATATTATTCAACTTTGAGAAAATTGACAGTATTAAATACTTAGATTAAAGAAAGGCCTCAAAACAACAGTCTAAGTTTCCATTTTAAACGACACTCAAATATCATCTTACCCCAGTTAGACTGGCTATTATCAAAAAGACAGAATAACAAATGCTGGCGAGGATGCAGAGAAAGGAGAATTCTTCTATACTGTTGGTGGGACTGTAAATTGGTGAAGTCATTACGGAAAATGGTACAGAGGTTCCTCAAACAACTACAGATAGAATTGCCACACAATCCAGCAATTCCACTCTGGTGTATACACCCAAAGGAATGGAAATCATCATGTCAAAGGGATACCTGTACCCTCATGTTTATCACAGCTCTATTTATAATAGCCAAGAGTTAGAGCCAACCTAAATGTCCATCATTGGACTACTGGATAAGGAAAATAATGTGGTATATATATACAATAAAATACTACTCTGCCATGAAAAAGGATGAAATACTGCCATTTGTGGCAACATGGACAAACTAAGAGAAAATCATGTTAAGTGAAATAAGCCAGTCACAGAAAGAGAAATAACACATCCTCACTCATAAGTGGGAGCTAAAAAATAAACAAATTAAATAAAAAAGAATGAAAGAAAGATATAGCAATCACAATAATATACTGCACTTTCAAAAGGACAGAATAAACTGAGGTTACCAGAGGTGGAAAAGAGGAAGGGAGGGTAAGGAAGGAATTGGTAAAGGGACATGAAAAATGATTACGTCATACAATATTGAATATATTAATTATCCTAGTTTGAGCATCACATATTGCACACAGATATTGATATCCAACTCTATAACCCACAAGTATGTACAATCAACTACATTACAATTAAAAAAAAACCCTAGAAAAATAATATACCCAAAGCAAGTAGAAGGAAGAAAAAGATAGTAGAAATTCAGAGTATAAATTCCAAAACTTGACTGCCTGATCTTGATTGTTCCCAGATCCACTATCTATAATCTCTAAGAACTTGGACAGACTGCTGTGATTTCAATGTTTTTGTCCCCTCCAAAATTTATTTTGATAGTTAATCCCCAATGCAATAGTATAGTATTGAGAAGTGTGACCTTTAGGAGGTGATTGAGTCATAAGGGCACCAAGGAATTAAGTGCCCATATAAAAGGGCTTGATGGGGATTGGGGGTGGAGAGTTAGCCTTTTCACCCTTTCCTTCTCTTCTGCTTGTGGGGACAAAATGTTCCTTTCCTCTGGGGGATGCAGCCATAAGTCACCCTCTTGGAAACAGAGAGCAGCCCTCACCAGACACCAATCCTGCCAGCTCCTTGATCTAGGATTTCCCAGCCTCCAGAACTGTGAAAAAATAAATATCTGTTTATAAACTACCCAGTCTCAGGGATTTTGTTATAGCAGCACTAACTAAGATACCTTCCATGTATTAAATACACAAAATATAAAAAAAAAATCTGCAAAATAGAGTAACTAGTAGTGCCTACCTCACAGGGTTGTTAGGAGAATTAAGTGAAAAGTTCTTAGAAACATAAAAAACCTAGCAAATAAATGAAAAGGGCTGAGAACAGTGGCTGGTGCTTGATAAGTTGGATCAAAATAGGGTGATCATATATTCCAGTTTTTCCAAGACAGTTCCAGCTTAGAGTGTATTGTGATTTTTTTTTTCAAGTAAGCTGAAGTGGCCTCACCTGCAAGTCTAAAAGACTTGTAGTGAATAGAACTTTGCTTTTACATATGCAGGAATACCAATGATACATCTCTTGTTTCATCTTTAGTGAAAAGTAGCTAGTATCTTTTCTTTGAAGACAAAATATGGTATGCTCTGCGATAAAACAAGGTATTCAATAATGCTACATTTGCCAGCCACTTGGTATAATGGTGAGGTACGCCATGGACCATAAAAAACATTGTAAAATATAGTAAACTGCTAGACTGCAAGTTGGAGGGATCAGTGCTAACATTAAAATTATAGGTTAGGTATAATAAAATATGTGTGAGAAATAAAGGCTAGGCCATCCCATCTTAAACCATGTAAAATATAGTATAAAGCCTCTTGCTGGCACAATATTATCGTGAACATAGATTGAAAATTTCTTGGTATTAGTAACATTAATAATATTATAATAATATTATTATAAATGCAAACATTATATAAAGGATAATAAAATTATGTTCAAGGCTTAAAAATTAGGTTTAACATATCAGTTAGTCATTGTCTTAATGATGGTGGAAAATATTTATCAATATTCAACCAATCATAATAAAATGAATTATCAATCTAGTAATAGAAGGAAATTCCTTAGTGTTATAAAAGTATTTACGAAAATATATATAGCTCACATATTTATAACATAAAAGCACTGAAAGCATTTAGACAAAGCTGTTGGATCTCATCATTATGTTCAACATTATACTAGATGTCTAAGCCAGCTTAATAAAGGCAAAAAAATAAAAGCAAACAGAACTAAAATAAAATATTGTAATTATGGGAAGTTATGATTATCTATGCAAGAAAACAAAATAAACTACAGATAAATTATTAAAAGTAATTAAAAAATTTTAGCAAAATTTTCACAGCTGTAGGATATAAAATTATAGAACAAAAATCAACTGCATCTATGTACTCCTGCCTCAATCAAGTGGAAAACATAATTGTGAAAATTATACATAACAAGATAATGAGTGTAGCTCTCATTTCTACCCTAAGTTATTTATTGATCCAAATGATTTCCAATTAAAGTCTCCACAGAATTATTTTTCTTTCTCTCTTTTTCTCTGCTCTTTTTTGTGAGTGAAATTTGTGATGAATCTAAATTGATATGGAAGAGCAGCCAAACACTCCTAAGGAAGAATAACATGGGAATGGGAGGTGAAATTTGCCCTGCTAGTTATCAAGAATTATTATAATATTATAATTAATAACACAATATGGTATTGATACAGAAAGAAAAATTGAACACGGGACAAAACTACACATAAATTGACACTTGATTTATAAAAGTTTCACTCAAGATCAGTTAAAAAGAGTAGACTTTCAACACATTCTGCTGATACGATTGGTTCTCTATATGAAAAAAATATGAAGTTAGTCCCCCGACTCACTATATTCATATTTATGTCTGAAAGTTAGAAATAGCAATGGTAGATGACAAGTTAATATAAAAGTTTTGAGTTTAATGAATCCATTAAACCCAATATCACTGATGATTTTAACTAAAGTAGAAACCACTGTAGAATGAAAAGAAAAGCTATAAACTAGGAGAAAATATATGCAACACATGGAGGTGATCAGTGTAAGTTTGCAGAATTTTACATGACACACCTGTTAAAAATAAGAAAATGTATATAGAGCACTTCACATGATAGGAAACCCAAATATTCAATAAGCACGTGAGAAGATGTCCAATTTGACTTGTAATAAGGAACATGCAAATTCATCGTGGGATATGCCATTTTGTGCGTACTAAACTGGCAAACACAAAGAGTCTGGTGAGGATATGGAATAAAGAGAGCACAGGCACATGGCTGTTGGAAGATCTGTGAAACACTTTGAAAACACTTGGCATTATACAGTACATTTGAAGATGCTCTTACTCTATGATCCGAGAATCCCACTCCTTGTACATGTCTACCAGGAGACGAGTGGAATAATCTTCCCAGCAGCATGCATAATAGCAAACATTTACAAATAATCAAAGTTCTCATCAACGTTAGAATAAAAAATATTCTATGACAAAATAATAAATTAGAAAAATAGATATACATGCGTGCAGGGTTGTAGATGAATATTGCAAACACAAGGATTAAGGAAAAAAGCAAATTGTGGCAGAATATATACTGTATAATTTCTTTCATTGCAGTTTAAAACAAAGTGGCATTTTGCTTAGAATCACAAATTTTTGTGGTAAAAGCATGCAAAACAAGAGAAGGATATGGTAAATGTAACAGTTGGGTTACTGGGTAAGCGAAGGGACAAGGGTGGTAAGGGCGCACAGGAACTACAGGGCCGAGGCTTATCACTTTTTTCTTCTTTTACCTCACTACCATTTTACATAGATGTTCACTCTATCATTATTCTTTATACCTGACAACGCATAGTTTATAAATATTACTTTGAATCTACTCACTATTTAACACATTTTAAAAATATTTATTCTTCAAAATCTATTTTAAGCATTAAAAGAAAATAAAATGCCTTTCCATGGTCTTCCATAGAGAGATGAAAGCTCTTGCAATTTTTAGTCTGTTCAAGTTTCTTGGATGTGTGAATCCCATTTGACTTTTGCATACCCTTGATGGAGCTCAGAGCATATCCAAGGCATTGTGTTTACTTTAGCAATGTCAAACAATTAAAAAATCTTCACAGATAAAGTTGTTATTTTATTTAGCAATTTATTAAACTGTCAAGTATGTACTATTTTTAAGTCCCTTCTGTATGCTAAGCATGAAGAAGGTAATTGCCCTCTCTGTGTTTACAATTTTAGTAGCAGTGATAAGACTAGTCCAAAGACAGCTCTTTTGCAAGGCAGTCTGAGAGGAGTGCTGCCTGAGGAGCAAAAACGCAGGGACTTTAACAGTTGAAAGGTAGAGGAATGATTGCTAGAGCAATCATACAGCTGTTTCAATACTATAGCTGCTTGGAGAATTTTACATGCAAATATCTAGGGGTGGGATCAAGAACTTGGAAGGAAGTCTCAGGAAGGAAATTGGAATGTCATAATAAGGAAATGAGTGCAAGTGAGGTTTCTTTTAAACAACAGCTGCCAGATGCCTTCTGGTGAAGCAAAATGCTGCCTGAGACAGACAGGGTGATGTCCATCATCTCATCTGTGAGTTTAATTTAGATTAACATTCTGACCCCATCTAATTATGCAGTCTTTGGTAATGTGTCATAAGTTCAAGCATGCAACATGCCACATATTGTACTAACAGAAATAAGGTGGTGAAATAGTGCATACTTGTGTGTGTGTGCACGTGTGTTTGCGTGCACCTGCATGTATGTGTGCATGTGCACGTTTGTGTGGTGAGCAAAGGTATGGAAGTAGGTAGGAGTATGGAATGGAATGGGGCTCTCTCTACAGGAAGCTCTTAGTAAATAAAGAAATGAACCAAATACACTGAGCTAATCAATATTCTATTGGTCTAGTCATTTTTGGTGGGAAGGTCAAGAACTACCCCATCTTCAAGAATCATGTCTAATAATTGGTTTCCTGGTATAGTGTTCAAACCCTAAGTATTTGCCTGACCTCTAGATCTTCATTTCTAATTTTCTTCTGGATGATATGTCCACTTGGTTTGCCAATAGGCATTTCACACTCAACATGTTCTAAAAGAAATTTCTTACCTGTCCTTTTATTCGACTCTACCCACCTTTTTAAAATTAATGCTAATGTCACTAATTTAAAACTGTCTTTAAATGCCAGTGTTATTAATTTTCTCAGCTGCTCATCCTTAAAACCTACAGGGACATTTGCAGCAACTTTTGCTTTACTCACCACGTAGGGCAAGTTGCCAAATTATGCTGTTTGCTTCTGTAATGTCATTTTTATTTATCTCGTCCTTGGCATTTTCATTGACATTGAATGGGGTTATGTTCTCATGGCTTTTCTTGTTTTATATATAGTTTCCTATTTTCCTATCTCTCTGTCTTCCCATCTAATCTCCTTTATATTTCCCCAAGATATTTTGTGTAAAAGGTAAAACCCAACTATATTTTGCTCCTGCAGAAAATCCCTCAATGAAATCAATTGTTCTCAAATTGAATGCCCTGCCCTTCCCCTCACACTCAAGGCCATCGAGTAGAGTCCACTCCAAGTTTCTTTGTCAGGTTTTCTATTCTGTATCCAACTGCTCAATCTAGTAATACACAGAATAGTTCATATGTTGCCTTTTCTGATTTTGTTCCTGTTCCTGAAATCACTCATTCCATACTTACCTGTCAAAATCCCATCCAGACCTCAACCCTTCTTTTTCTAAAGGCTTCTCAGCTCTCTGAGCTGTAAATTTTCTATCTCTTTAAAATGATTTTTGTAGGTCTTGTTAGTCACTTAGCAATTCTCAACCTCTACCTATACACAGCAGAAAATGAGACAGAGATTGAAAAGACAGAGAATCTCATGCATATACATACGTCTTCAGTATTGTATGTATTACCTCAGTATAGAGTCTTAGATGTTATACGTATACATCAATCATTTGATTATTTTGCATTTATAGTGGTATCAGTGAGGCTGTGATACTTTTAGTCTAGAAAGTTAAAGTTTCTTTAACTTTCTCCAAAGAATATTCCAATATTTTGATTTATATTTAACCTCTCTCGTTCTCTGTCTCTTTGTCTTTGTCTCTTTCTCTGCCTCTCTGTATGCCTCTCTCTCTCATACACACACCTGTTCAGGTTCTTCATTATTATTAGATATGGTGCCTAATTTTACATATGTAGCAAAGCTTCATTAATAGGTAATTTATTAAAGCTTCATTCCTGAAAGCTTCATTAATAGGTAATTTATTTGTGCTATTTAAAGAGATAAAATCATCTAGCAAAAGATACTGAATTAAATGGACAGTACCCAGAAGAAATTCTTTATTTACCATTTCTAGAGTAGGATGTAGTTTCTGTGTTTTGAAGTTTTATAATGCATGTGGCAAAGGGAATGAAAGCCATGAGAAAAGAGGACTCAACTTCCTTCCTGCTCTGGTCTAGACAAAGCAGTTTATTATGGCATCTCAGAAGGGCTGGGGAACACATGAGTTTTCCACTGACTTCATGCCCTGGAGCAGGTTTCCATCACAAGTGAGGGCATATATCTCTTATCTTGGTTTGTTCATCTCTTAGTTTCAGTAACACATATGACTTGCTTGCTGAACTTCTACTGATACCACTTGTCCTACCAACTGGGTTTCCTTAAACCTCTTGCAAAGGAAGAAAGTATTATTCACTCTGTTTTTCTCTGATATTCTTGAAATGAATATACACATGTGTTAAAAATGTTTATGATCTTTTATTGCTACTAATTATTAAAATAAAAAGGAGACAGCAGGTAACAAAAAATATCAAACTCTTGTCTACATTAAAAGCAAACATTTTAGAATATTCCCAGTGATTTTTCAATTTAATTAGTCTATGGACCCTTTCCAGATTGAAAAAAATCCAAAGCCAAAAACTCCTTACTTAGAAGTATTATTAATTTTCATACTACCTAAATATATACAAACAAAACTAGGTATAAACATATTTTACTTGTAGCTCTGAAACTTTATTAAACTACATTTTTAAATAAAATATTAAACTTCTCATCACCCAATAAAATTCAAGTTAGCAGCATTAATTTAATATAAAGTAGCTTTTAGGTTTTTTTTTTTTAAAGTCATAATTACCGGGCCGGCCCGTGGCTCACTCGGGAGAGTGTGGTGCTGATAACACCAAGGCCACGGGTTCGGATCCCATATAGGGATGACCGGTTTGCTCACTGGGTGAGTGTGGTGCTGACACCACCAAGTCAAGGGTTAAGATCCCCTTACCGGTCATCTTTAAAAAAAAAAAGTCATAATTACCGGGCCGGCCCGTGGCTCACTCGGGAGAGTGTGGTGCTGATAACACCAAGGCCACGGGTTCGGATCCCATATAGGGATGACCTGTTTGCTCACTGGGTGAGTGTGGTGCTGACACCACCAAGTCAAGGGTTAAGATCCCCTTACCGGTCATCTTTAAAAAAAAAAAGTCATAATTACCAAGAATTTCGAAGTATAAAGTGGTACTCTTTCACTTTCATCACTCTTATTTTGATTATTGTGGGTTTTTTTACCTTTAAAAAAATGTAATAATTTATCCACCAGGGAATTATTCCACAGATCCAATCAATTCAATCATATTCTTAAAATACAATAAAAATAATTTAGAACATGAAGTCCTTCATTATATATTTAGCATCATAATGATTTGACAAAAATTAAATCTACACAACACATCTGCTAGTGAAATAATTATGATATTGACTGCTACAGTAAAGGTTCTGTTGAGTTCTGCAGAGTTCAAAGACCATGTGTTATTTGATGACTTAATTTCCCCACTACTCTGCCTTATGTAAATGGCTGTAAAAGCTTTATTTGTACAGCTTGCCATGAGGTAATTTGTCCTTTACATGGGGCCAATGCAAATGCAAACTCCAGAACTGCAATAAAGCAGCAGAACATGGTTATAAATTGGTCATGCACACACACTACAATATGCTTATGTATATATTTTAAGATTACCAAAATAAAAATAGAAAATTCAATAAGGCCATTAAAACTAACAAGTAAGACTCTTGGAATAGTAAGAATGATAATTCTTTTTTTTTTTAATATCCACTCCTTGGCACTTTCTCATTTTCTAGTCCTATTAAGATTTTTTTTTTAAAGTATAAAATGCTAAGTCATTGAAGATTTCTCCAGATTTGAATGTCATTTATGGCTCAAAGTGATCCAAATAAAAATGAGAGCTTTACTGTTTTACACAGGAAATATCTACTTAGGTCATTTCCTAACAGTTACACAATCCAAAGTAAATTGAATATATCTTAAATATTTTAAAGAAAGATTGGTTTGGGGAAGAAAAATGAAGCATAAGACTTGTAGAAGACCCGATTTATATGTTAATTAACAAACAATTCATTTTCCCATGAAAATTTACTAGAATACTTATATGAGATGCAATGGGACAATTTTATCACTGTGTAATTCTATCTACTTTCATTTCAGCTTCCAGAAGTATTACCACAAAAAATGAGCAAATGGAGTTAGATTAAACCTAAGCTCTTTTTAAAACTCTATATTATATAATGCTATTATGTTGTATTTGAATTGTTTTCCCCCTCTTCTCAAGAAAATGTAAAGTATTTGAATCTTATAAGCACATATATGTATACATGAGTGTATATGTGTGTATACATCTATACATACAATCACAACCATAAGAAGTCTAAAACAGATAAGTTCTATAAATTCTAGATTAAACTATGAGTGACATTCACTTTATGATTACCCAATTAATATTTTGTTAATAAAAGTGTATTAATGATAGACCATGGGCTTTCCAATCAAAATTAATGCAGAGAAAAATGTTTCATTTTTATTTTACTTATAATCCCATTTGAACTTAGATTCCCTATTGGCTAAAAAGATATAATAGTTGTCCATCATAGTAATCCAATGGATTATGGAAAAGATTACTTGAACAAAAAGAAAAGTACTTAGTTTTTTTCTGAAGAACTTTTACATTCGTTTTGTCATATACCATATATAAGGCTACATGACTACGCCAATTGTCAGGTTATAGCAATAGCTACACTAAAGCCAAAATGTTTCATTATTTTAGTTATACTAAGTTTTCATTTGTATTGTCAGGGCTAGTGCTCAGACCCTTCAAACCCATCGTACAGACTGGGTCACAGACCCGTCACGTGCAGGTCCATGCTAGGTAATTGGGAAAGATCCCGGGAGCCGTTGGCGGATGACATGATCTTAGTCCTCAGCCTCTTCAGCAGCAGCAGCAGCAGCAGCTTACAGCAGATCCAGCAGCAGTGGTGGCAGCCTCTCGGAGGGTCTCTGGGACCCTGGCAGCAACAGCCTCCAGCAGCAGTGGGGGCCTCCCCGTGGACCCCTGGAGCATCTTGGGGGTGAGGCGCTCTATAGATCAGAGCTGCTCTTCTTTTATACTTAAGTACATAATGCAGGACACCTGGGCGCACATATGCAATTACATTAGTCAATAGCCAAAGAACACCTGGGCGCACGTGCATATTTACTTCAAATACTCAGATTCTGAACATCTGAGGGGCCCTGACCATTTTCCTATATTTTCCCAACACCATAGCATGTACAACCATCCTTTGTTATATCAACATTTATTTAACAAATCAGAGATCTGATTATCATCTACTACCTTTGTTTTCAAAATTATTCATTTCTGCTCAAACTATATCATATATCAAGCTATAATTCTTATTGTTGCCAAAAAGTGGTTCAATATGGTATTTTTTTAATGTTTTAACATTTTTATTTTTATTTATACATATTTATGGGGTACAGAGTTGACTATCAGTATTTGTGTACAGTATGTGATGATCAGATCAACATTATTATCATGTTTATCATTACAAATCATAATTATTTTTTGTGTCCCTTGTCTAATTACTCCCTATTGCCCTCCGCCTCCTTTCCCACCTCTAGTAGTTACTAGGTCTATTTTCTCCTTCTGAAAGTTCATATTTTATTGTGGTCTTCATTTCCTTCTTTTTTTCTTAGCTTCCACTTATGACTGAGGACATGTAGTATTTCTCTTTTTGTACCAGGCTTATTTCACTTAACATAATTCTCTCCAAGCTCATCCACATTGAGGTGAGTGGCAGAATTTCATTCTTTTTTTATGGATGAGTAATATTCCTTTGTGTATATAGACCATATTTCCCTTACCCAGTCATCCAGCAATGGACATTTTCACAATGTTAATTCTTCCAATCTATGAAGAAGGAGTATTTTTGCATCTTTTGGTGTCCTCTTTGATTTCTTTCAGCAGAATTTCATACTCTACACATTTCCTAGGAAGAATGAGAGGTAATGCATTATCAAACATTACAGAAATTCTTAAGGTCTGAAGCTACACATGAAGATGTGTGTGAAATAGGCAACAATCCCAGAATTCAGTACAAGGTAAAAGAACAGAAATTGGTAACGTTAATAGGAAAGTAAATTCTTATTGCTGTTATTCCTATTGCATAATTCTTGCAAGCAAGACTTTTTTTAACTAACATTGGAAAGGATGACCACAATTCATATTATTCTCTCCCGATCTTCTTTAATTCAGGCTGTTTAAAGTCTTCTGTTTCGGGAAAATGAGCTTCTGATTTAAAAATCTGGCAAAAAAGAAGAAACAGTATTCACTGTATTATTATTTTATCTCCACCTTTATAAAGCAAAAGGCACTAAAAGTACGATTTTACTAGGATATGTCAACATTTAGCAAAAACATGAAAGCAAGATATTTATTTAATTCAAAACCAGAATCAACTGTGAGATGATAAGAGTAAATTTATTCTTGGAAACCAAATAATTTAGGCTGCTTATGTAGCCTACTTTAGTTTAGCTGTATGTTGGTTTTTTGTTTTGTTTTTACCTATTAAAATGATGTGAAAAAGAAAACACATAATTGGTGTTTATAAACTTGGTTGCTGACAAAGGATTTACTATAAGGTATAGATTAAGTTCTTTAGCAAATGGCTTCTTAAAAGCAAGGTATTATTTTAACATTATTTTGAAAGTCTATCTTTGGCAAAGGAGGTGAGAGAAAGGACATAGCTTAGTAATAAGACCAGGTGAGTTTAATTCTTAATGCTTTATTACAACCACTTTACACCTTGCTGTTCTCTCCCACAGCTTTTTAAAGGTTAGGTCATTATCTTAAAATTTGCTTGCCACCCTTCCTCAGGCATTTGTCATTTTTACTACATTGGCCTACTGAAACTAGTTCTGAGAATTAAATATGGCCAGTAAACTTTGCTGGGCATATGAAAATTCATTTGCTCTGTAAAGATAGAGGTGAAATATATTTTCACTGGTTATATGAAATTTTTAAAAATATCTTTAAGTCATAATTTAATAATCTTTAATGGAAATTGGATCTATTCTTTCCCCATTGCTCCAAAACAACTTTACTTCAAGGAAATAACTTGATGTTCAGACATTTGTCAGATTTACGCACTGTTTGACATAGTCAATAGTATTTCCCTCCTCCTTAAATGGACACTACTCATGCCTCTAAGAAATAATATCGAGATAGTCTTATAATAGTTGTAGTTACAGAAGTAAAGGACAATTTAAAAATGTCCAGATTAATTTGGTCAAGTAGTGAAATCAAACATTATAAGTCATGCCAATATCTGCTTTATCTCAGATTGAGTTTTTTATTTGTCTATATGCCTAAAATTATACAGATAGTGACAAACTCTGGTCTTTTTCATGCTGCAAAAACCATAGTCCAAATGAAGTTAATCAATACAATTAACTTTAAAGTAAGGTTTGTTGTTGTGTAGATGATCAGCATTCAGGGCATAGATACATTACTGACAAACTTCAATGCATCATAAGAATTTTCATTTTCCTGTTGCTAGTTCAAAAGCAACAAGTTTTGTCCTCAGTAGCAATCATGTTATTAATAATTTGCAGACCAATTTGTTACTAAAACTGCAAATATAGTTGATCACATTATTTTTTACCCAAAACAAGTTCACTTTACTCTTAGCCAGAATATTTGAATAAGCTAATTGTGTTTCCTCTTTAGCAATGATGAATTTTGTGTACATAATACCCAAATCACCTGATTTTTATACAGATCATTGCTTTCAAAAGATCAAACGAGTATTAAATGCAATTTGAGTAAAGTTTGTAAAACCACTAAACTTTGTAGTAACCTTTTATATTCTAGTTTGAAGGATAGGAAATGCCTCTCTAATGAGCATAACTTAATCACCTCTTACTTTGTTTAGTTAACTTTTTAGCACTCTGCATTACCCTGTGTAAATATGAAATCTGGGATATTTTTTTGAGAAAAATAAAATAATATAAATACAATTCAATTTTTTTAATGTTATTGAAAGCCACTCCAGGGACCTTTATGAGTCCAGGATGCAGATGTTGCGAGCTGCTGCTGCCTGCAGTTTCAGGTCTTGGGGCAATCTCATCTCTGGCTCGTAAGAGACGCTGAAAGAGGATGAGCAGTTGGAGGGAAAAACCACTTCTCTGTCAAAATAATGTTATGCATTTCTATTTTAAAATATGTCTCCTGTCCCTTTCAGAATGATGAGTCTTTTTTTCCTCCTATCCTTGAAATTAATTTCCAAAAAAGCAACACTTCGGGGAACAGTTGTATGAAAATCATCAATAAGACAAATTTCTTTCATCATAAGTTGAACAACTAAGGAAAATGAGAAACATGTCACTTCTAAAATTTGATTGCAAATAACTGACTGTTTTATTAATTTGATCATTTTAACTTTAAGACATTCTATTCTTTGAAAAGTCAGATGAATATTCAAATTTGTTTTACATTTTAATTATATAGTATGGAATCAGATTCTAGCTCCGTTAGTTACCAGCTGTGTAACTATGGTTAAGTTATGTAATTGCAGTCTCAGTTTTATGATTTGTAAGCTTGGAGGTCAAAATACTTCTTAGTTCGTAAGGATGTTGTAGGAATGAAATGCAACTATATGAGAAAATGTTAGCAGAGTAGCTGGCACCTAGTCAATGCCAGGTAAATTGTAGGATATTATTACTAACGGAACACATATTTGCTAGGCTATTTCACAGTTTAGAAATTTAGTCATCTCAAATACCATTTATTATATAGATTTTTTTAAATGAATTTAATCTTGGTGAAAAGTGTTGGGAACTACTGTGCAAATGTGACTTTTATTTAACCCATGTGTTGAAATCATAGAGGAAGCTATCTTTAAAGTACATTTTATTTGCCGTTTAATAAAAGTAGAAAAGTAAATGTCACCACTAGGCTGGGGGCATCAAAAAGGGGAAGAGAGAGAGAGAGCAAGCAAGGGAGTCAAACAGGTGTATAGGTCCCTGCCCTTCCAATATGCTTTGCTCTGTGCTGGTGGCCACTTGGAAGCTTGAACCCCAACACTTTATTCTAAAAAGAGTTTTTTAAATGTGCCTAACCAATAGATTGTTTAAGCACTTCAATTTGCTGCACAATCCACTTAACAAAAGCCTGAAGAGAAACTAGTTAGAAGTAGTCTTTTATTAAAACTAAAAATAGCAACTAATGAAATATAAACGGGAACAAATCTATATGAAATGCAAACAATACTCTTTCAGTCACACAGTCAGCTTTCCATGAAAAAGGAAATTGAACAGAAAAGGAAAATTCATGAAAATCAACAGTAGTTACTCGTGAGACTCTTTATATCAATATTTTTTAAATTAAAAGGTTTTTTCTTTTCCAAAGTGTAAATTTATGACATATTGAGTTCATGTATGCAGTTTAGCAACAAATTAAAAGCCAAATATTTTATGAAGTTATCTTCCTTACTTTTAAAGACAATTAAATATTGGAATTTGAGTATTTTTAAAGTTTTTATTCCTTAATGTAGATGGATAGATGATATATAAAGTAAAAGTTGGTCTCTCTTTTACTCCTCTTATGAATGAGGCCTTTTATCTAGGTCATCTTCAGTCCCCCTACCCCAGAAATCAACTATTTTAACCACATTTTATAGCTGAGTAATCTGAGGCTCATAGAGATTAGGAAATTTGCCTCAGAATATTTTAATGAATACAATATATAGTATTAGAACATACTATTTGTATCATTGAAATGTATATTAATTCATGAAAAAATGCTCAACATCACTCAGCATCCGGGAAATGCAAATCATAACTACACTGAGATACCATCTCACCCCAGTTAGGATGGCTAAAATCCAAGACTCTGAACAATAAAAGCTGGCGAGGTTGCAGAGAAAAAGGAACTCTCGTACATTGTTGGTGGGACTGCAAAATGGTGCAGCCTCTATGGAAAATGATATGGAGTTTCCTCAAACAATTGCAGATAGATCTACCATATGACGCAGCTATCCCACTACTGGGAATATACCCAGAGGAATGGAAATCATCAAGTCGAAGGTACACCGGTTCCCCAATGTTCATAGCAGCACTCTTTACAATAGCCCAGAGTTGGAACCAGCCCCAAATGTCAATCATCAGATGAGTGGATATGGAAAATGTAGTATATCTACACAATGGAATACTACTCAGCTACAAAAAAGAATGAAATACTGCCATTTGCAATGACATGGATGGACCTAGAGAAAATTATATTAAGTGAAATGAGTCAGGCACAGAAAGAGAAATATCAGATGTTCTCACTTATTTGTGGGAGCTAAAAATAAATAAACAGAAAGGACATTTTTGGCAGGGAGGGAGGAGAGGGAGGAGGGAGGGAGGTTTTGGGAATGGGCCACAATAATCAACCACATTGTATATTGACTAAATAAAATTTTTAAAAAATGAAATGTATATTAATTCTAATATGTACTGCTGTTTTTACTAAAGAGTTATAAAGTTATCTTATTTGCTTTTGCCCATTACTCAACATAAAAACAAATTAAAAATTTTTGTAAATCCTTGATGGTGATATTGAGTAATTATCCCACATCATTGTAAAAGAAAGATGAAATCAGTTTCTTGATATTTTCACTGAATGTTTCTCTTTTCTATTACTTTATAAAAATCTCACGATATCTTATTCATATAATAACACTCATCACAGATTACACAACGACCAAAAAGGAGAAAATAATGACCCTAAATTAATCAACCAGTCACGGTGTCTATTTTCTGTATGAAAAACAGGTATTAAAATGTTTTGGAATCTATCTTTAAAACCTAACAATATATCATAATTCAATTCATTATTTTATGATACTAACTTTTGATTTAAAATGGATATGCATTATTATATTAGAGCTTTATTTTTTACTAACTGCATACTAAGGATTTATTGGGACCTACTACGGTAACTAAAATAATTTTCTTCTTTGATCTATGTATATGATGCTAAACTTCCATAACATTAAGTCATAATGGAAACCCTGAAACAAATTGCATTGGTTCATTGGGTATTATTCTTTAACATATTGCTGGAATCAACTTGACACTAATTTATCTAAGATCATTGAATTCTTATTCATATATATAATACTGAGCTCTGATATATTCTTGTGCTGTGGTTTTTGGCTTTGGCAGTGTTGTGCAAACCTTGTAAAATAAATTGGAGAGATTTCCACTTTTGACCATGATGAGGTAACTGGTACTATATTTTTCCTCCCAGTGTATCCAAGCAGAAAAAAAACAAAACCAAATGACAAATAAGCAAGCATTTTCCCACATTGAACTACAGGCAGTGAAGAATTGTAATCCAGGAGAGGAGGGAAAAAGCCTGACATTTGTCTGGGGAAACTTTCTGTACCTTTACACATGAAGGGGAAGCTCATATGTAACTCCCTAAAGTTTTTCTTTAATCATTACACCAACATCAAAAGCTTTGTCTGCCAACAGGACACAGTATAGGCCTGTGATCTCTATGTGATTATTTATATCTTCATATTACTAATTTTATTACATAATCTAACCATTTTCATAAACAGGCCACCATAAAGTGTTCCTCGAATTGATGGTGAGTCAAGGATGATGCCAAATGTCACTGGAAAGGTATTTTCTCTAATTTTTTCTTCAAAGCAACAACTTTAATTTGTTACTTTCATGATATTTGTTACTAATAGCCTCCATAACATAAAATGCTAGCTAAAATTTATGTTTATTTCACCATAATTTTTTTCTGATTCTATCTCATATATAATGAAGGTTGTTTATTCTTTTCTGAGAAAATCACTTACTTTAGATTACAAAATATATAAATAAATAAATAAAGCTTTAGAGAAGAAGCATGAATATTCATAATCTCAAACATTTAAAGAAGAACCAATACTAATCCTTCTCAAAATCTTCCAAAACTTAACCAGGAGGTAGAATTACCAAGCTCTTTTTAAGAGGCTGGCATTACCCGAATACCAAAACCAGACAAAGACACACAATAAAAGAAAATTGCAGGTCAATATCTGATGGAGTTTGGATGTGTTGTCCCCTCCAAAACGCATGTGGAAATTTGATCCCCAGTGTGGCAGTGTTGGAAACTGATTGAGTCATGGGGGCTGATCCCTCATTAATGGATTAATGCTCTCGCTGGGACAGGGGGGATTAATGAGTGAGTTCTTGATCTATTAGTTCTCACGAGAGCTGGTGTTTAATAGACTCTGGCACCTTGCCTCTCTCTCTCTGTTGCTTCCTCTTGCCATGTGATCTGCTTGAACCTGCTGGCTGCCTGCTGCTTTCTGCCACTTTCTGTGATGAATAGAAGCAGCCTGAGGCCTTCACCAGATGCAGCTGTCCCAGAATCGTAAGCCAAATAAACCTCTGTTCTTTATAAATTACCCAGTCTCAGGTATTTCTGTTATAGCAACACAAAACGAACTAACACAATATCCTTGAACATAGATGCAATAATCTTCAACAAATACCAGCAAACTGAATTCAATAGCACATTAAAAGAATCACCATGATCAGGTAGAGTTTATCACTGGTATGCAAGGATGGTTCAACATACAAAAATCGATAAATTTGATGCATCACATTAACAGAACGGACAAAAACTATATAATCATCTCATTAGATGCAGCAAAATCACTTGCCAAAATTTAATATCCTTTCAACATAAAAACTCATCACAAATTAGGTATAGAAGGAATGTACCTCAACACATCAAAGTCATGTATGATAAACCCACAGCTAACACACTCAATGGAGAAAAGTTGAAAGATTTTTCTCTAAGATCAGGAACAAGATGAGGATGCACACTTTAGCCACTTCTATTCAACATAATAGTGGAAGTCCTTGCCAGAGCGATTAGGCAAGAGGGAGAAATAAAAAGCATCAAAATAAGAAAGGAAATGAAATTGTTGCTGTTTGCTGATGACATAATCTTATATATAGAAAACCCCAAAGACTCCACCAAAAAGCTGTTAGAACTAATCAACAAATACAGTACAGTTACAGGATACAAAATCAACACAGAAAAATTAGTAGCATTTCTATACACAAACAATGATCTATCCAAAATAAAAATAAAAAAAGCAAGGTCATGTATAACATATATAAAAACATAGGAATAAATTTAATCAAGGAAGTGAAAGATCTGTATACTGAAAATTACAAAACATTGATGAAATCTTGGTTATTTTTAAATGAATGAATAATACAGTAAAGATGGTTACAATTGGGCAGGCAACATTGTCCTGTAAAAAGTTACAATGGGGCAGTGGACAGGTAGTGGCAGACAGGTAGTGTTCCATTAGAAAAAAAATTATAAACAAAGACTAACATAAGGAAAGCAGCTTGCTTGAGTGTCTATATGATTTTATATATACATATATATGACACAAACATGTTCCCCTTATACAGCTTATTCAGTTAAGCATTTTAAAAAAGGTCAGTGATAGAAGGATATATTTAAGCCAGAATGAGAGGAGAAACAGAAGAGAAGATTTAAAGCAAATACAGAGAGAAAAGACCTGGACTTTTCCTTAGGGATGACCTCGTATTAATTCCCTTCTATGACACAGGTTCCTTATACCTTTTATAAGGTTTTTAGATGAAGTAATCTGATGGAGTTTGGATGTGTTGTCCCCTCCAAAACTAATGTGGAAATTTGCTCTCCAATGTGGCAGTGTTGGAAACTGATTGAGTCATGGGGGCAGATCCCTCATGAAAGGATTAATGCTCTCCCTGGGGGAGGAGGGGAGTAATGAGTGAGTTCTCGCTCTATTAGTTCCCATGAGAGCTTGTTGTTTAAAAAGACCCTGGCACTTTCTCTCTCTCTCTCTCACCATTCTCTCTCTTGCTTCCTCTTGCCATGTGATCTGCTTATACCCTCCAGCTGCCTGCTGCTTTTCCACCATGAGTAGAAGCAGCCTGAGGCCCACACCAGATGCAGCTGTCCCAGAATTGTAAGCCAAATAAACCTCTTTTCCTTAAAAATTACCCAGTCTCAAGTAATTCTGTTATAGCAACACAAAATGGACTAAAACAGAAAATTGGTACTGAGGAGTGGGGTGTTGCAAACCAGATACCTGAAAATGTGGATGCAGCTTTGGAACTGGGTAATGGGCAAAGGTTGGAGGAGTTTGGAGGACTTAGAAGAATAGAAAAAGATGAGGGAAAGTTTGGAATGTCTTAGAGACTTATGTGGTATTGAGCAGAATGCTGATAGAGATGTGGACAGTAAAGACCATGCGGATGATGAGGTCTCAGATAGATTGGAAATTGGACAAAAGATCACCCTTGCTACAACCATAGCAAGGAACCTGGCTGCATTGTGCCCTTGGACTTTGTAGGAACTTAACAGTTGTGAACCAGAGCATTTGGCCAAAGAAATTTCTAAGCAGCAAAGCGTTAAGGACGCTGCATGGCTACTTCTAGCAGCCTACTCTGAGTTATGGCAGCAAAGGCATGATGTAAAGCCAGAATTTAAAATGGAAGCAGAGCATAAAGATTTGGAAACTTTGCAGCCTGGCCATGTGGTAAAGAAGCATAGAAGTGCAGAACAATGCAAGGGTGAAGCAGATAAACTGGTTGCTAAAGACATTATCTTGGTGGTGAGGCAGCCAGATGCTAATAACCAGGACAATGGAAAAAATGCCCTAAAGGCATTTGAGAAGTCTGGAAGGGTGCCCCACCCATCACAGACCCTGAAGCCTGGGAGGACTGCGTTATCCTTGAGGACAGACCTGGGGCGCAGCTGCCCTCAGGATCCTGTTCCCTACATCCCAGCTCCTCCAGCTGGAGCGGACCCAAGTGTGGTTCATGCAGCAGCCCTAGAGAGTAGAGGCCCGAAACCTCGGTGGTGTCTACTTTGTGTTAAGTCTGCAGGCCGGCAGGATGGGAGAGGAGTGGAGGAGTGGCAGCCTCCACCCAGATTCCAGAGAATGTATGGAAAAGTCTCAGGGTCCAGGCAGAGATCTGTCGCAGGGGTGGAGTCACTGCAGGCAACCTTCGTGAGAACAATGCTGAGCAGAGATGTGGGGTCAGAGTTGCATCAGAGAAACCCCAATAGTACCATGCCTAGTGGAGCCATGAGAGCGGGACTGCCATGGAGACTCCAGACCTGTGGAGCTACCAGAGTGGAACTCCAGCCTGGGAGAGCTGAAGTGTGGTCTGAGACCAGGAAAGCCGTAGGAGAGGAGCTGCCCAAGGACTTGGGGACCCAACCCCCACACCAGTGTGCAGAAGTAGTTGAACATGGAATCAAGGTACCTGATTCTCCAGCCTTGAGATTTAATGCCTGCCCTTCTGGGTTTCAGACTTGTTTGGGACCTGTTTTTCCTTTCTTCTGGCCTATTCCTTCCTTTTGGAATGGGAATGTATATCCAATGTCTGTTCCACCATTGTATCTTGGCAGTAGATAAATCTGGTTTTGTTTTTCAGGAAGGACTTTTGCTTTTGGTCTCAGATGAGACTTTGGACTTCGGACTTTTAAATTGGTGCTGGAGTAAGCTAAGACTTTTGGGATTGTTGGGATAGAACAATTGTATTTTGTATGTGAGAGTGACATGAGTTTTGGGGGGCCAGGGGCGAAATACTGGAGTTTGGATGTGTTTTCCCCTCCAAAACTCATGTGGAGATTTGATCTCCAATGTGGCGGTGTTGGAAACTTAGTGAGTCATGGCGGTGGATCCCTCATGAATGGATTAATGCTCTCCCTGGGGGAGGGGGGATTAATGAGTGAGTTCTCGCTCTATTGGTTCCCGTGAGAGCTCGTTGCTTAAAAAGACCTTGGCACCTTGTCTCTCTCTCTCCCCCCCCTCCCTCTCCCCCTCTCCCTCTCCCTCTCCCTTGCTTCCTCTTGAACACAGAATGGACTAAAACAGCATCAGAAAGGAATAAGATATTGTAGCAACTCTGAGTACTACCCTCTTTTTCTCCCTCCAGACCCTTAATGGTTATTTTTATTTATTTATTTATATAGCGTCTGGTTAGATTACTACAGTAAAGTCTATTTCTCTCTTTCATTATTAAGCCTTTGATGTTGCTCCTAAGGGGTATCCAGAGCCACCTTTGGTTGGCAATCGTTTTTACAGGGCTTTCTTTTACTGTCTCTTTCCCTGACCACACCCCACTATTGAGATCCACTAATCGCTGGCTGATTGTTTCATTCTTTCCAACAATACCATGGAACATAATCTGTTCTGTACATTAATCCAGTCAAATTTGTTTCTTTGAAGAAATAGTTATGGTGATTAGTATTTGAGAGTTGGTTTGACTCTGGAAAGGCTTCTCCTCACTATCTCTTTCTTTTCTCTGAAAAATAGTCCAGCCAACAGTTCAGCCTTTAACAAATCCGTGAATTTCCTAACAATTTTTATTCATCACACCTCCACTGTTTCTGAAAGCACACTTTGGCTTCAATTTCTCCATATACAATTGTAAATGTAGTTAATTACTTTTAAAAGAGATCATGACCTATTTATTACTTTCTTCTCTCTTCCACCCTCTAATCCCCTGCCCCCAGGAAAATTTTTGATCCATGCCTCTGGAGCTGGGGTAGGAGCAATGGTGCATTTCTCTCTGAGTAACGTCCCTGCTCTAGAAACTGAGCACTCAGTGTGACAGTGGTGAATGGGGGTTCAGGGGAGTAGCATCAGACCTTCTCAGCTTGCCTCTGCAGAATGAAACCACCACCTATGAGCCTGGGAGATGGTGATTAGGGCTCCAGTACTATCAGCAATACCACACTCAAGATAGAGCTTCCTCCCACCAGTAGGAGCTAGACAGGAGAAGGGAGCCATACTTCTTGCCCAGAACTAGGACTCAGGTACGTGTAGGGCAGAATGGGAAATGCTGAGAAATGCTGACATTCTGGCCCTCCTGGGAAGGAGCCCTCCAACTGAAATGTGGGAGTAGAGGGAGCCCCAAGTTCTTGGCTGCACCTGTCTGTAGTGGAGTTTCAGACTGGCTGAGCTGGGAGTGGGTAGGGAAGAAGCAATCTTGGTTCAAATATCACAGACTCTTACTGTTATTAGTGAATGTTAGTAGATTTTCTTGAACAGATATTTCTTCATTGGCTAAATGGCCTTAGCACCATTTGTAAAGACTATGAATGGTTGAGCTTTTCGTTGTTTATAATAATTTCCATCTCTTTCACTGGGAAGTAGATCCAAAGAGCTTCTTATGCTGCCATACCAGAGACTCTTTAATAGATGAATTTTCCTCTCTTCCTTTTACTTTTTTTGAATAATTTCACTTTTTGAGAAATTGCCTCAAATGTCTCTTTAACTTGGCCTTTTACGAAATGTGGCTCAAGTTATTCATCATTGCTTATACAGACTAAGTAATTAATTCCATCTACTTTATTTATTTTGAATAATACATTAAATGAGTATATGAATTAAGAGAATCAAATAGCTTTATAAGCACAAACAAATTAATGTCAGCATTATCACTAAGAAATAAATGGTTAAAATGTAGTAATATCTTTGTTTTAGAGGTTCATAGTGGCAAATATGTTTCTAATAAATGTTTAACGGTCTTCATTAAGCTTTCTTAGCACATTAAAATAATCTAATATTGCTATGATAATTAGTCCTCTAAACAGCAGAGTGAGCACAAGTAGAATTGATCGCTTGCCCAGATTTAACAATGCTGCCCCCAACATTTTGATGACGTTCACTAAAAACAGAAGGCACCATCATGAATCCTGTGTGTTGAGAACAATAATGTCAAGGGAATATAAATTTTTGTATACTCTCATTATTTCAGACAATCATATCAAGCATTAGATGAAATATTTCAGCCCTAGTTCACATAGAGAATCAACACACTACCAAAAATATATGTGTGTTTCTTTTCTGTAGCTAACCTAGCATGAAAAGCACAGAAATAAAATAACAATCTGAGCTGGCATTGTTTGTGCTTCAGTCACTTGGATGATTATGGGCTTTTGAAAGATGGACATATTTTGATCATTTCAATCATAGAAGATACGGTCAATTGACTTGTAGAAGGGATAGAAATGGAGTTTCAGATTTCACCGTTCCATTTTTACCAAACTATAGGACAACAAAGCCATTTATGTCTCATCTTCACGGTTTTGAGATTATGTTATGAGCATTTGAGTTTCAAATAGTCCATTATCGTGGAACTTGACTGAGACTACTTTTGCAAAAATGGTTTAGAATTTCACATAAAAAAGAGATAAAGTTGCAATCAAAATAAATTTCTTAATATTGGTCACCTATTTCCTAAAGCAAAATGAATTTTAAAATCTCTCCTTGCTTAAACTGAACCAATGCCAATTAGTCCCAGTGGTTATAATGTAAGTTCCTATTAGCTCCAAAGCTGAGGTAATTTAGAAGAAACATCAAAAGTCCAGTGGATGCTGATAATATTCCTTCCCTAATGACTTAGATGTGCACCAATGACTCTCAGGGAAATGATGCAGAGCAGTTTTCTGAGTCTACAATATATCATACAGAATATTCTTCAGTATCACCCAACCTTATTTTCTATTGGTTTTTTCCTGAGTCTTTGCATTTTTTTTTTTTTTGTATATTAAAATTTTATTCATCTGAAAAAAAACTTAGCATACTTTCTACAAGATGTTTGAGTCCTTTTCAGAAATGTTTTGTTATTCATAGCATCTTACAACCTTAAAAGATTGGAATAATTATCTTGAGAAATTATTCTCTTTAGTGGCTAAAAGTACTAGATTTTACCCCCTATTATGCACAAATTAACCATCTCTTTGAAAACCAGGTAATGATTTTTTAAATGTGCAATTTAAAATTTCAAACCATATTACCATTTTCCTCCCAGAAGCTTCACTGTCAGTGACTTAGTAAAACCATCATTAATCACAAGATAAGCTACAGTCATGTGGTGATTGTAATTTGGTCCCACGGAACCAAAGACAAATGATATGGAATACTATTAGCAATGATAGCTTTAATGTAGACATTTATCATGAACTCAGGTTCACTTGATGTGACTTTAGGATAAAAACAGGAGTAAATTGCCTAGCTGTTGAAAATTCTATTACTATTAAATCATAATTTTGGCAAAATTGTACAAAATAAGAGTGATAGGTTTTATGTTTCCCATTTTTTGCTTTTTAAAGACAAAATTGCAGGGGGCTTTGAAGAACCCAGATGCAGTGCAATTAGAATAGTGAATGCTGATTAGTTGTTATCTATCTAATTACTGTTAATAGAATCTGGAGGTTTTGGCAACCTATTTTTAAGAGTTGCAAGGCTGCTCCAACTCATCCGAATAGGTAGACTGCTAACAGAGACTGAGAAAGGAGGTGCACACACACAGACACAAACATACAGATTCTTTTTTCAGTGACATATTTTATTGGTCATAAACTTCTTTAATATACTGCATTATAATTTCCTAAAGCAACAGAATATAATTTTTAGGAAGAAATCTTGTTATCTTACTTAAGTACTATTCAGTGGTCACATTAAAGAAGTTATTTGGATTTGCAAGGACCTAAACAATTATTAAATGCTTCTCCTATAGTAAATCCCTGATGTGAGCTGAATGCAGCATCGAAAGTATGATTGCAATTCACACCTGGAAATAAGTATTGACCATGGCCTGCAGCTTTCTCCTCAAGAATATATGAGTTGGGCTTTAATTCTTCATGTGGAAAAAAAAAAAAAAAAAAATCAGATCTACTGCTTTAGAAACAAACTCAGACAATGCCACTGTGTACTTTCTTACGGTATTTTATTTCATTTATGTCGAATGCTTCTTCCCTTGACCCTACCTCCACAGCTTCTGCAACTACACCTGGCTCTGCCCCTATAAATTAATTTTTTTCCCCAGTGTTCTTTAGTTGAGTTATTCCACCACACTCTGTACTCCTGAAATTAAATGTAATCCTGTGGCCCATATGGAGTAGATCTGTTTTTGAACCATGAAAGATATCTGTAATATCTGCAGAATCACATTTGAGATCTGGCCCACCAAATCTTCTGGTCTTTGAGATGTGTACTCAGTGAGAGGAATGAAAATGATGCTAAAACTTTATTTACTTGAATATTTTAAAATATGTATATTTTTATGATTCAGAAGGTGT
Organism: Galeopterus variegatus; assembly: GCF_000696425.1. NCBI lineage: Eukaryota > Metazoa > Chordata > Mammalia > Dermoptera > Cynocephalidae > Galeopterus > Galeopterus variegatus. The sequence goes on from NW_007726160.1 coordinate 490,228, forward strand.
CTCAACATTTCATCTATATTGATGCTCCATGTATATATGCATATATAAAATATCTCTTTAATTTTCTGTGGATCTATTTATATTGCATTTAATTTAATTTTATCTATATTTTGCCTGCTGATTTATTTGGTTGGAGAGAATATACTTTAACTTCTTGGGAGTCCTGAAGAATAAGTGCTACATTTGCTTCAACATATGTCTTGGAATTGGCTCTATCATCAAATTCTCAACATCATAAAAAGGTTGTTTGAAACATCTAGATACAAGAAACATGTCTTCTATAAATTGTTGAAAATTCCTATAGCAAAAAATAATTTGGAATTGAATCTACCTAATTTAGAATTATCTTAAAGAATCTGTCTGTCACAGTAACATAAAAGATTAGCTCCTATAAGCCGGAAGTTTCTCTCGATAAGGACACCAGCTTGGAGTCTGACTGCAGACTGATTACAGACGTGCTAGATTTCAGATTTTGTAAATTTGGACAAAATATTTACTTTGTACAACAGATATTTGTGAGCACTGTATTAGTTTTATAGGACTGTCATAACAAAATACCACAGATTGAGTGGCTTAAACAACAGAAATTATTTCTCACTGTCCTGGAGGATAAAACTCTGAAATCAAGGTGTAGACAGGGATGGTTTATTCTGAGGGTCTCTCTCCTAGGCTTGCAGATGGCTGCCTTCTCTCTGCATCCTCCATGTTATTTCCTCTTTGTGTACATCCTGGTGGCTCCCTCTGTGCACGTACATCCTTGGGTCCGTGTGTCCAAATTTCCTCTTCTCATAAGGATAACAGTCACTTTGAATTAAGGTCCACCCTAATGGCCTTCTTTCAACCTAATCACCCCTTTAAAGGCCCTATCTCCAAAAACAGTCATATTCTGAGGAACTGGGGGATAGGGCTTCAACATATGAATATATAAATATTTAAAATATTCAAAAATATGTATTTTGGGGGAACACGATTCAGCCCATAACAGCCACCTAACAATGTACCAGTGGGAATTTAGCACTCAGTGAAATAGATGAAATTCCTGCTATCCTGGAGTTTACATCCTTCTACTTAATGTATCTAAATCCTCAATTTCCTCCTCTGTACAACAGCTCACAGATCTTTGCTGAGATGATGTTTGATAATGTGGAGAGCAATTAAGAGAGTTACTGGCCCATAACAAGGATCAACAAATCATGATGAGAATAGTAACAATAAAACATGCTGATAAGCAGGGACAGGTGAGAGTTGGGAAATATTCACATACTCTCTCCCTGAATTTGAAATGAGTCAGTTGCCTTCAGACTATAACGAGATTGCTCCCCAAGTGCTTTCCTCACAGGGCGTTATACATGGTTTCACAAAGATTTCCTACATTATTTGCCTTCAACACTATGACAATTATAGATGGCACTGCATTTCTATAAATGATCTGAGGATATGTCATCTGATTAGATGCTTAAATTCTTCCCAGTTTGCTTTTAAAGAGAGGGGTGTAACTTTCTAGTTGTTTATGTGTAGTTCTTTTTGTTTGGGTCCAGGGTAAAATGAAGCAGACCTCTTCTAGTTAGCTCTATTACACATTCCTGGGAAATATATTTTTAATATTGCTCAGTTGAAAAAATTCTTTATACATTGATACCTTTTGTGACAAACAACTTTTTTTCTTAAGAGGCTTTCCTCTGCCTCCTTGTGTATATCCATTTATTTAACACATATATATTTGTTCGTACTAAGTACAGGCGACGTTCTCAGTGCTGGAGATACAGAAGTTAACAAAACAGACAAAAATTTCTAACTTCATATAGATCTCATTTAAGTGTTGATTAGTAGAAGTTTTTCTGTGAAAGATACACCGTTCATACCCACCTCTCCAATTCTAGGCAACATCAACTCTCCTTGTAATTTAGAAGGTATTGTGGTCTCAAGTGCAAAAAAGTCTAACAGCATATTTACACTTTTTGTAGAACTTTGTTCTTTGAATCATAATCTAAAAATAAGCATTATTGCATATATACCTTTTTACAGAATTATCTTGCTTTAAACATTTGAACGTGATAAAATTCCTTGAATTTACTATTAGGTAATTATCAGGTCACTTTATGCTAAATCTCACTAAGTGCATCTTTTAAATATCGCTGAATTCCTAATGCTGTTTAGAGTATTCCCGGCCATTATCTTAGTTCAGTTAATTGTCATCTTGCATATGCATTACTGAAAGTTTTCAGTCCTGATCTGTTACAATAGATTCTATACACTAGAGAAAAAATATCTTTCTGTTTCAAAATTGTCAATTGACTTTTTCTACTCAAAACCCCCTATATTACACTACAGTTTTCAACAAGACGAAACTTTTCTCTTCCTCAAACATGAAAATCTGCAACGCCAATACTCAACTTTGTTTCAAACAGAAGATCCCATTGGTATCCACTGGTGGATTCTTTTTTTTTTTTTTTTTTTTTTTTTTTTTTTTTTTTTTTTTTTTTTTTTTCCTATTGTTTGTTGGTGCAGGAGAGTGGTTTCTGGCTGTCTCACTAGACTCACTCAAGAGTCATCTAATAGAGGCAGGGATTGTGTTGTGTTCATCTTCATATGCCCAGTTTCTAGCATTGTTTCTTCCTCCTCTCCCTTGTTTTATTTAAATAACTTCATTGAGTTATGTCTTGCAAACCGTATATTGTACACTTTTCTCAAGTGTACAATTCAATGAACTTTTCTCAAGTGTACAATTCAATGATTTTTAGTAAATGTATCAAATTATGAAATCATCACAACAAATCCACTTTAGAATATTATATCACCCCAGTATAATCCCTTATGCACATGAGCTATTTATTCTTCTTCCCTGCCCCAACTCTGTGCAAACTTTAATCTACTTGCTATTTTTACAGCTTTGTCTTTTGCAGACATTTTATAAAAAATGAATCATACATATGTGGTGTCTTTCGTTTGGGTTGTTTCACTGAACATGTTTAGAGTCCATGAAATATTTTTGAAGTCCATTCTTGGCATAGCACGTATTAATTGTTCTTTTTTTCACCAAATAATGTTGCATCATATATAGTGGAATATATATGTATATATTCACTTCTCTCAGTCTCTCCTTATCTGGGAATGACTTAATTTCTCCTTTACTTATGAAGGGGAGTTTCACAGGATATTGAATTCTTGGTTGACAGACTTCTTTCAGAACTTTGAATATATTTTCCCACTGCCTCCTGGCCTTCATGGTTTGGTTTCAGATGAGTCAGCTGTTGATCTTACTGGTGTATTAGTCCATTTCTGTTGCTTATAACAAAAAACACAGGACTGGGTAATTTGTAAGAAAAGAAATTTATTGCTTACAGTTTCAGAGGCTAGGAGGTCCAAAGTCTCGGGAACATATCTGACGAGTGTCTTGGTGGTGGTGATAGTGACACAGGGGTCTCAAACTGCAAGGTGGTGGAGGCACAGAGAGAGACTAACCTCCTTGTTCACTCTCCTTTTAAAGCCCTCCAAATCATGCCCATGACCACCAATTTTAATCCATTCACTACAGCATGGTCCTACAACCTAATCACTTCTTCAAGGTCCTGCCTTTCAATAGCCATAGATTCCCCACCCTCTTAACACTGTCGGAGTGAGGGTCAAGTTTTGGGGGAACACTCAATCCAAGGCACAGGGGATCCTTGTACATGACAAGTCATTTTTTTCTTGATGCCTTCAAGCTTCTCTCTTCATCTTCAACTTTTATCAGGTTAAGATGTATCCAAACAGGGATTTCTTGGAAGTTATTCTACTTGGCTTTTTTTTTTTTAACTTTTTAAATGTGTAAATTAAAATTAATCATTAAATTTGGGGGCATTTCAGCCATTATTTCTTCATATGCTTGGCTTCATGATTTCTGTCTTAATCTGTATTGTACCACTGTAATGGAATATCGGAGACTGGGTAATTTCTAATCAACAGAAACTAATTGACTCAGTTCTGGAGGCTGGGAAATTCAGATCAATGTGTTGTCATCTGATGTGGGCCTTCTTGCTGCATCATAACATGGTAGAAGGCATCACATGGCTGAAGGCAAAAACAGAGAGAGAGAAGGGGGCTGAATTCACCCTTTTCTAATGAACCCACTCCTATGATAAAGGCATTAATCCATTCATGAGGGCAGAGCCCTCATGGCCTAATCACCTTTTAAAAGTCCCATCTCTTAATACTGTTACAATGGCAATTAAATTTCAACATGAGTTTGAGAGGGGACAAACATTCAAGTATACTGTAAGTGGAAGAAAGGAAATAATAAAAATTAGAGCTGAAGTTAGTGAATTCAAAATAAGAAAACAATAGAGAAAACCAACAAAATCAAAAGCTGGTTATTTGGAAAGATCAATAAAATTGGTAAACATGTAGAAGACACAAATTATCAACAACAAAAATGAAAAAGGGGTCATTCTAACTGATCACATACAAGTGAGATTTATTCTATGATCTATTACACAACCAAGTGAGATTTATTTCATATATGTAAAGCTGTCTCAACATTCAAAAAACTCAATAAATATAATCTACTACATACACAAACTAAAGGAGAAATATAATTACTTCAATTAACGTACAAAAAACCCACTTTTGACAAAAATCCAATTCTCATTTAAGAAAAGAATTTTCAGCAAACTAGTAATAGAGTGAATCTCTGACCTAATTAAAAAAATCTATAAACATCCGGTCAAGATGGCAGAATGGATGGTCCCCAGCATCACTCTTTCCCACTAATTTACAACTAATAAAAAGCAATGACAGCCAAGCTGGGGATACTAGAGCTCAAGGGAAGAGGAGGAGAGACCTGGAGTTCATGAAGGCAGGAGAAGCCACGATGAGAGAAAGAAAGGATCAATCCCACCATTTTGGGCCCCAGCCACTTCAAGGCTTGAGCTGAGGAGCACACTGAGCAGGAGCTGGCAAAAGCTGCAGCCGTGCCCTTCCTATGAAGTTGCTTGAAGGCGGCAGGGGAGAAGAGGGCCTTGGTGGACCCCAGGCCAGCAAGACTATTAGCAGGGTTCCCATGGACCCACACAGGAGTGACGAGCCACAACAACTGAAAAAAAGGAGCCACTCAAAAGCTCGTGGGTCATCTCAAGGGAACAGCACATGGCCCATCCCATGGGAGGTGTTTGGAGTGTGGGCAGTGGGTGAGACAGGCTCATTGGGCAACATTGAGGTATAGCAAGGACAGCTGATCTGCCCCCCAATCAGTACAGGACCACTCAGTGGAAACTGGTCAGGAATACAGAACTTCATGGGTGTAGTTTGCTGAAAATACTTAGGCCCGGACCAGAGTTTCCATACAATTTAGATGTACCAGAACTCAACCCACGTGTACCAGACCTGGAATTATATACAAGGTCAAGAATTAAAATCTGAGCTGCACAAAAAGCCTTCCCCAGAGAATTAGCAGCAAAGCCAGCTATTAAGCTCAGCCACAGGGCTCCAGTTGTGGTCCCCACAGGAAGTTCCCCCATTCTAGAAGTAAGCAAAGGACAACAAATTAGTTCCATTGCAGAGTTTAAGTGGTAGATATAGCAAAGAATCTAACATGGAACTGAAAGTAAAAACCAAATACCCACACACTACAGACAAAGTTTGATATTAACTAGTAAAGCTCTCACATCAGTAGAGAACACCTATGAAATGTAGAAGGACCAGAAGGTCCCTGGGATCCCAACCCAGGAAGGGAGAGGACTGGGGGCTTCAGCCATGCCCTCCAGCACCCACAATCAGCTCAGCGATGACTACCAAGCCACTGCAGGAAGTACCCCAGGCTCCCGAGCTGGGTTGGCAGAGGGCCTTGGGCCTCAGCCATGCCTTCCCCAACACCTGCAACAAGCCCAGCAATGACCACTGAGCCTCCACAGAAAGTGCTCCAGGCTCCCGAGCCAAGGTGTTAGATGGCTGAGGGCTTTGGCCACACACCCCCGACATTGGCAACCAGTCCAGTGACAACCACTAAACCACTGTTGAGGACCCCTTGTCTCCCAAGCTTGGGCATTGGGGGCCAAACACTTCATCTACACCCCCCTGACATTTGTTCCCAGACCAGCAATGACTAAGCCACCACCACATGCCCCGTGGTCTCCCGTAAAAGAATGAGGGGGGTGCAAGCAGGCCTCAACCACACCCCTCTTCCTTCCTCCTTCTCCCACCCTACTTTCTTCCCCCTTTCCCTTTTCCCCTTCCTCCCCAAATACTCCACAACACCTTAGAATGTAAAAAATAATATTAATAAATAAACAAAATCTCTGTAAACAAGTACAGCTAACATTATATTTAATGGCGTGAGACTAGACACTTTCCTTCTAAAATCAGAAACAAGTCAAGGATGTCCTCTTATCACTACAATTTAACATCATACTACAAGTCTTAGCTAGTGCAATAAGAACATGAAATTAAATTTACATAGGTTGGTGATATTGTCTGAATATTTGTGTTTTCCCAAAATTCGTATGTTGAAGTCATCACTCTCAAGGTGATGGTATTTGAAGGTGAGACCTTTGGGGGGTCATGGGGCCAGAGCCCTCATTAGTGCCCTCATTAATTCCCTTATGAAAGAGGCCTCTAGGGAGACTTCTTGCCTTTTTGTCATGTGAGGCTAGAGTTAGCAAAGGCTGTCTATGAGGACACAAGCACTCATCAGATATGAAATATACTGGTGCTTTGATCTTCGACTTCCCACCATCCAACTGTGAGAAGTACACTTCCTTTGTTTATAAGTCACCCAGCCTGTGATATTTTGTTGTAGTGGTTCAAACAAACTAAGACATTGGAAAGGAAGAAATTAAACTGTCGTTATAGACAGATGACATGATTGTCTATGAAAACAACACCAAGTAGTCTACATAAAACCTCCTAGAACTAATCGGCAAATTTGTGAAGTTTGCAGGATACAAAGACAATTTTTAAAGACCAAAAATTTTCCTGTATCTGATAGTTATCAGTAAACTATCAGAATTTTTAATTAAAAAAAATACTTATAATAGCATCCTCAAAAAGGAAGTATTTAGGTATAAGTTTAATAAGTTATTGTCAAAGGTCTCTATGCACCAGACTACAAAACTGATAAAACAAATCAAAGATGTAAATAAGTAGAGCAATGCTCTGTTTATAATCAGTATCATTAAAATGTTGATTCTTCCCAAATTGATATATGAACTTGATACACTCTATTAAAATCCCAGCAACCCACTTCATTAATATTGATAAATTAATTCTAAAAGTTATATAGAGAGGCACAGGACCCATCATAATACTGAAGAAGAATAAAGTTGAAGGACTCACACTGCCCTATGTCAAGATTTACTACAAAGCTATGGTAATTAAGACAGCATTGTATTAGTAAAAAACAGACACATAGATCAATGAACAGAACAGAGAGCCCAGAAATAGACCCACGAAAATGTAGTCAACTGATTTTTTGATGAAAGTATGAAAGCAATTCAAAGCAGAAAGTTTTTTTGCTAATGGTGCTGGAACAATTAAATGTCCACATCCAAAAATATAAACCTAAGCCGAAACCTGTAATAGTCTGTTTCTGTTATGTATAACAAAATACTTGGAACTGAATACTTTGTAAGAAAAAAAAATTATTGTTTACAGTTTCTGAGGCTGGGAAGTTCAAAGTCCAGAGTATACAACTGATGAAGGCCTTCCCTGGTGGTGGCTTCAGCAACACAGGGTATCACACTGAGAGATGGTCGAAGCAGAGAGAGAGACTCTCATATGCTCTCCTTCTAAAGCCCTCAGAACCGTACCCTTTAATCCTATTATTAATCCACTCATTAGGGCCTGGTCCTCAGAATCTAATCACTTCTTCAAGGCCCCGCCTCTCAATTGCCATAATTGGATTTCCCACCCTCAACAGTTGCAGTGGGGATTAAGCTTCTAATACTTAAAACTTGAGGAACATAATTCAATCAATACCTTACATGTTACACAAATATATTTTAAGTCAAAATGGATTACAGACTTAAATAAAATGCAAAGATATAAAAATTCTAGAAGAAAAATAGAAAAAAAAAAAAAAACTACATGATTTTTTTGGTAAAGAGTTTTCAAATAAAATACTGTAATCAGGATCCTTGAAAAAATAGTCAAGTTGCACTTTACTAAAATTAAAAAGCTACTCTTAAGAGAATGAGGAGTTGAAAATATTTTCCAAATTCATACCTAATGAAGATATGAAGAAATCTTAAAACCTTTCAATTAGACAATAAATAACCTGTGCTAGTTTCCTATTTCTGATCGCATTTATTTATTGTTTTAAGTCACTGTAAATTTAGAGACTTAAAACAATAAAAATGTATTATCTTACAGTCATGGAGGTCACAGTTTAAAAATGATCAGCAGGTATGCAATCCTTCTGGAAGCTCTAGACGAGAATCTATTTTCTTGCCTTTTCCAGTTTCTATAGGCACCTGCTGGTCCTGCATCACTCAAACCTTAGTTTCAATTATAGCATCTCCTTCTCTGACTCTGGTTTACTTAGCTCCTCTATTAAGGTAGCTTGTGTTTTCATTGGGCCAACCCAGATAATCTAGGTCAATCTACCTATCCTGAAATACTCAATTATATTTACATAGTTATTTAATGCACCATAGTCATATGTCCTATGGATTCAGGAGTCAACATATTTGGAGGGCCTTTATTCTGTTTAAATAACCCAACTGAGAATGGCAAAGGATCTGAAAAGATGCTTAACGTAATTTGTCATTAGGGAAATGCAAATAAAAACAACAATAAAATACTACTATAGACCCATTAGAATGACTGAGATTCAAAAAGGAAAAAGAAAGAAGAAAAATGACAATAACTGCTGGTGAGGTTGTGTAGCAACAGGATGTGGGGATATAGCATTCATTGATGGTGGGGTGCAAAATGGTACAGCTATTTTGAAGACAGTTTGGCAGTTTCTTAGAAGGCTAAACTTAGTCTTACCATAGCAATCATACTCTTACATGTTTACCCAACTGATCTGAAAATACATTTTCATATAAACCTGCACGTGAGTGTTTACAGAAGCTTTATTCATAATTGCTAAACCTCGAAGCACCCAAGACATTCTTCAATAGAATTAAAACAAACTGAGGCAAGCCAGACAATGGAATACTATCCAGCAACAAAAACGAATGAGTTATCAAGACATACAAAGGCATGGACGAATCTTAATTGCATATTGCTAAGTGAAAGAAGCCAGTTTAGAAGGGCTACATAGTGTATAATTCATTCCATTCATATGACATTCTGAGAAAGACAAAAACCATAGAAGATAAACAATTCCGTGTTTTCTTGTCTATTTTGGGCTAGGCTCTTGCCTGCCTCAACAGTATTTGCAGTCTTAGGCTGTTGTGATGTTATTAGCAAATTGCTATTGTTTTCAGTAGTGTCCTGAGGATAGGGTTCTTACTAGTTTGTTTTGCAGGGCTTAACCCCAAGTTAAATCAAACAACTTCTAAGCCCTGGAAATGGAGATTTTTTCAGAAAACTTTTAGTTTTGTTTTATTATAGGCTGTGCTCTGGGAATGGAGTTTTCAACAGAGCTCTAAAAGAGATCAGTAGTCTCTGTTGGATGGAAGCCTGCTAGCTTTCATGCCCACCACCTCACTGAGGTGGGGAGTAAGGGAGGATGGAAAAAGCCCCAAGTTAAAATGTCACACACCATGCTGTTCCAACTAAAGTTCAGAAGAATTTCTTGAATAGATGCTTTCTGTTTATTTTGTGAATTGGGTTAATGCCTTAGTCTGTTTTATGCTGCTATACCAAAATACCTGAGACTGGGTAATTTATAAAGAACATAGATTTATTTCTTATGGTTCTGGAGGCTGGGAAATCCAAGGTTGAGGGGCCTGCATCTGGTGAGGGTCTTATTGCTGCATCATCCCATGGTAACAGGTGGAAGAATGAGAGAGAGAGAGACAAAGGGAGTGTACTCATCTTTTTATCAGGAACCCAATCCTGAGATAACTAGCTTACTCCTATGATAAGGGCATTAGTCCATTCAAAAGGACAGAGCCCTCATGACCTAATTACCCTTTAAAGTTCTCACCTTACAACACTGTTTGCATTGGGGATTAAGTTTCTAACACACGAACTTTGGAAGCCATATTAGATAATTTCCAGAATTTCGAAATATTTTATTATTATTATTATTATTATCTTGTCATTATCTTCATTGTTTTTTGAGGAGAACAGGTTTACTGAGGTACTCATTTCCCCATTCCAGAAGGCAATCTCTCACAAATGTAGATCTTGATCTCAGTATGTAAATATTCCAGCTGGAGCAGAACAATAAATGCAGCTGGAGAGTAGTGGAACAGTAAACTGAAGTCCAAATTTGGGGAGGGGAAGGTTAAGTGTCACTATTCAATGTTTAGATTTTGTCCCATAAGTAAAGAAAAATCTCTTAATATTTTGAATTGATGAATAACCTGTAAAAATAAGATTTATGAAAATGTATTCTGGGAATTATAGATGAATTATTGAGAAATATTTTGGTAAGGAAAAGCAAGTTGTAAGGCTTTAAAAATTACCCAGATGAAACTGAAAAGTCATAAAATAATGTGGTCAATAGAAAAGTAAAAAATTGCAAGAAACTTTTTTTTTAAGGAAAATTATGGAATTTTGAAATTTGTGTACATGAGAGGCACATAAAAGGCTAAAATCAGACATCTTTTAAATTTTTAAGTTTGAGTGACTGTAAAAATTAATCCATTGATGGAAACCAGAAATTGGTGTTAGGAGGATAAAAATTAATTTAATTGTTTAAATTTAAATATCAATAGAAAATGCAAGTTGAAATCCCCCCCCCCCCCCGAAATTGGAAATATATGGCTGGAATTCAGTTTAGAGGTTAGAGCTTGCTAATATAGATTAGCAAATAAATAGTAAATGTAAGGTGAAAGCAGTTTTACCAAAGAAATATGGTTTTTATAGAGAAGAACCTTGTAACATACCGAAAATACAGTTTGGAAGATGGAAATAGAATCTGTGAAGACACAAATTGTTGGTAATTTGCTGAGCACTATCAAAGGCATGAAGATTTATCGGGAGAATTTTATTTTAGAATGTTTAATGTAGTTGGATCCCAAAGTAGTGAATGGGCAACATGGGAGAAGGAAGTAGAAGTGGGATATTTTAAAATATATGCAGTTTTAAAAACACCTTAGTGTTACCTTGTATTCTGGAACAGAAAAAAGAACATTAATAGCAAAAGTCACGAAATCCAAATAATGTCCTAAGTTTAGTTAATAGTAATACTACTAATAAGGAAAATAACCTTAATGTTACATCTGTCTAGTAAATAATCACCTGCCTGCTACAGAGAATGGGAGCGTAAGCAGAACCAAGACGGTGTTGATGTGTCAATGAACTATTCAGGTGTTAAGAAATTCTAGAAATTCACAGAATTTCATTTGAATTTTCATATTGTTTTCTTTTTTTGTATGTAGAGATGTGACATACAGCAAAGGAAGAACTGAAATTCCTTCAAGTCTGTGGAATCAGTGCCAAAATGTTTATTTCATAGAGCATGCTAAAATTTTTCGATAGGCCTCTAGAGAATGGAGTAGTCACTTTATAAGTATTTATTTTATATTTTATGATAGTAACACTGCATATATATTTATGACTTTTAATTATGGAGCACGAGTTAATTTTACTAGCGAAATAGTGTTTTCGATGTTGCTGTTAGGTTTACAGCTAGAATCAAAACATATAGTCATAAATATACTTCATTTGATTCTTTTTTTCATCAGGGTAATAAACTATCAAATATTTTTTATTCACATTCCACTTGCTGTCAGTTGAATCTATTCATATTTTTCATTAAAATATGTTTTCTACAGTTTATCACCTTATTATAGATAAGACTTTTTTTTACATGCAATGTAACATATGTTAATATTACTGAAAAAGCAAGCTATTCCCAAGTTCTGACTAATGAAACTCAATATAAAATCTCAGTTCCATTACATCATCACCATGATATCTTATCTTTTTAGGTAACAACATTATTAATAATATTGAAATCAACTTTATTATCCAAAGATTTACCTTGTAAAGGTCATAATCTTTAAGCATGTTATTCATTCTCCCCAAATAAGCAAATAATGAACAATGCTGGTTTCATCTCATTGATTATATTTTTAGTTTACTTTCCTCTCTACTTCCCTTTATTTATTTATTTTTTAAAGATGACCGGTAAGGGGATCTCAACCCTTGACTTGGTGTTGTCAGCACCACGCTCAGCCAGTGAGCAAACCGGCCATCCCTATATAGGATCCGAACCCGTGGCCTTGGTGTTATCAGCACCGCACTCTACCGAGTGAGCCATGGGCTGGCCTTCGACTTCCCTTTAAAATAAAGCTTTGCAAATGGTTGACTTTAAAAGGAATTATAATAATGTCATTGCTGAATTTTTTATTACTTAACAGTAATAAAAAGAACTAAACAGGTTCTTAGTGCATATCTTTTTGTTTTTTAATTCTTGAGATGCAATTTCTGGAATTTGTATTCTTACAATGTGCTATGTGTATAGTATAAAAATAGCCTGCTTCTGTGCAGAAAACCTCTGCCAAGGACTTTTTGTTCTATCTTTATGATGAATGCAGATTTTCCTTTAAAAAGCAAATTTTTAAATTTTAAATGTTGAGTAAGATGATACTTAAAATAATTCAGTTGGCTAAAATTAGACGCTAAAAAAGGAAAAAGACATACAGTAGATTATTTTTTGGTTTTATACCAGTTTCATTTGATTATAAAATATAGTTAATCATGTAACATATAAAAAGCCAAATGAGTCTTGACTTTCATGTCCTGAGTAATGCTTCTTTCTTCACAAATGCAAAGTGTTAAACACATTTTTGATAACATTGTTACATATTAAATTAAGCCAGCCTTACTTTTAGTTAATGAAAAGATAATTAGCAGTATGACTTAATGTTCTTCCCACTACAACTTAAGCATTGCCTTATTTTGGTACACATATAGCTTGTCGTGAAAGATGTCCGTTGTAACCTCAGAATTTAATTCTGTTAAAAAAAGATAGTATATGTTTTCTAAATATGTGTGTTAGACTGAACCACATTACATTATGTACCTAGCTCTTTTACTCAAGGTTTTTTAGTATTCCACTAATTGAAGGGAAATTTTCCATACAACCCAATGCATAACTTCCAGCTGCAATTGTTGATTTCTTTGAAAATACTTATTGTGGATGTGAGCATTACATATTGCACACAAATATCGACGTTCTACTCTGTACCCCATAGGTATGTACACTCAACTTTGTTACTATAAAAATAAGTAATTAAATAAATAAATAATAAGAAAAAACACTTATTGTGTACCTAACACAGGCTATTCATTAATTAAGAACCTAGTGATAGGATTGTTTAATGAATAGAAAATACATTTTTAGCTTCAAACCAGTTGGGTACTTTGGTGGCCTGAATGTTTGTGTTACCCTAAAATTCATATGTTGAAATCCCAATTCCCGATGTGATGGTATTAAAAGGTGGGCTTTTACAAGGTGAGTAGGTCATGAGGGCAGAGCTTTTATGAATGAGATTAATCCCTTCATAGAAGAGGTTTGAGAGAGATCTTGGACCCCTTTTAACACATGGGAGTACAGTTCGAGGGTACAATTTATGAACCAGAGAGTGAACACTCACCAGACCCAATTCCCCCTTAATTTTCAACTTCTCAGCCTCCAGAAGAGTGAGAAATAAATGTTGTTTATAAGGCACCCAGTTTATAATATTTTGTTATAGTAGCTCCAACAATCCATAGACAGATAATATGATGGTTAATTGTTAGTTCAGTGTTTTTCAAAGTATGATGTAGAGATGGGCTTCTTTTAGGATCACCTAAAGGGGTTTGTTATAAATGATTGCTGTGGCCTGTACTGGGCTTCATAAATCTGAGTGCCTAAATTTAAAACAACTACCAAGCAGGCTGTTAAATTCAGGAAGTTGTGAGAAGCAGTGGGTTAGAGGGCACGGTAGATAGTAGATGTGCTGTGTTTAAGCTATTTTTCTCATCATAAGCATTTATGATTGATTTGATAATAGTCTTCTTAAATGAAACTACATAGAAGATTAGTTGTGCTACATTTAGATAACTCTCCAAACTCCATTCACATTCAGTACTTAATTCCTCGTACTAATCCTATTTCATTAAAATATTCTCAACACAATTCGTTTTCATATTACTATTGAAAATGCTCTCAAAATAGTTCTATTAAACTATTTTCCTGGGTGACCACAAACCCCAAGGTGCCAGCATGCCCATTCAGGTAGGCCCCATCCACCGCCACCGCCAGACCCTGTCCCCTGCCTCCGCAAGTGCAAGTGTGTGCTGACCAGAGAGGTGCCCTCCCAGAGAGACCCAAGACCCGTGGCAACCATGTGCCCTAATGTGCCAGCACAACCATGCAGACAGTGAGGCAGCCATGCCAAATTGGCAGTCCCAGCAGGATCCTAGCCAGACAACAGTGTCAAACCACTGGTTCATGAAATCCCTTGCCACAATGACTAAGCACCTAAGGAACGATACCAGAAATATGAAAAATCAAGAAAGTACATCACTAAAGGGTAATAATTCTCAAGCTCTAAGTCCTTTAGAACAAGAAGCCCTTGAAATGTCTGACAAAAAAGTTCAAGTGATAATTCTAAGAAAACTAAATGAGATACAAGAAAACTCAGCTAGACAACATGATGAAATAAGGAAAAGCATACAGGACCTGAAAGAAGAAATGTACAAGGAAATCAATGCCCTGAAAAAGTATGTAGAAAAGCTTGCTGAGCTGAAAAATTCATTCAATGAAATAAAAAACACAACAGAGTTTAACCAGCAGGCTTGCAGAAGCAGAAGAGAGAACTTCTGACCTTGAAGATGGGCTGTTTGAAGTAGCACAGGTAGACAAAAAAAAAAAAAAGAAAGAAAAGAAAACTAATTAAAAACATTGAAGAAGATCTAAAAGGATATCAGACAACATTAAGCACTCAAATATCCAAGTCATGGGTATTCCAGAAGGGGAGGAAAAAGGAGATGGCATTGAAAACATATTCAACAAAAATATAGTGGCAGAAATTCCCAGGTATAGGAAAAGACACATATCTTCAGATTCAGGAAGCTCAAAGATCCCCAAATGTATTCAACCAAATAGGTCTTCTCCATGACATGTTATAGTCAAATTGGCAAAACTCAAAGACAAAGAGAGAATCTTTTTTTGTCCTTTTTGAGACCGGCCGCACCACGCTCAGCCAGTGAGCGCCATGAGCGCACCGGTCATCCCTATATAGGATCCGAACCCACGGCGGGAGCGCTGCTGCGCTCCCAGCACCGCACTCTCCCGAGTGCACCACGGGCTCGGCCCAAAGAGAATCTTAAAAGCTGCAAGGGAGAAGTGTGAAGTCACTTATAAGCTAGTCCCAATCATACTAACATCAGTCTTTTCATTAAAAACCCTAAAAGCCAGAAAGGAATTGGATGATATATTCAAAATACTAAAAGACAGAGATTGCCAGCCAAGAATACTTCACCCCACAAGCTATCCTTCTGAAATGAAGGGCAAATAGTATATTTCTCAGACAAACAAAAACTGCAGGAGTTCACTACCACATGACCACCCTTACAAGAAATTCTCAAGGAAGTACTGGGTTTGGTACCTGAAAAATAACTACCACTGCCATAAAAAATCTCAAGAAAAATCAAAACCCACTAGTAAAATAAAAATGCTAACAATGAAGAGAAAAAAAAAGTTTTTCTGCAACCCAAGAAACCAAAAAATACAGAAGACAAACAGTAAATCAGAAAGAAAGGAACAAAAGACACTTAAGACATCCAAACAAAAATCAATAAAATGCTAGTAGTAAATCAACACTTTTGAATAACAACTCTTAATGTAAAAGGGTTAAATTCCCCAATCATAAGACACAGACTGACTGGGTCGGCCCGGTGGCACACCGCTACAGTGCGCCGCTTGGGAGTGCAGCGGCGTTCCCGCCAAGGGTTCGGATCCCACATGCAGACCAGTTCCCGCTTGCTGGCTGAGCGGGGTGCAGGCGCGACACCGAGGGTTGCGATCCCGTTGCCGGTCCCGGTCCGGTGCGGGCGCGACACTGAGGGTTGTGATCCGTTGCCGGTCACGAAAAAAGACAAAAAGGAAAAAAAAAAAAAGACACAGACTGACTGGCTAGATTAAAAAGGAGGTCCCATCTATATGCTGCCTTCCAGAAACTCACCTCACCTATAAAGGTAAACATAGTCTCAGAGTGAAAATTTGTCAAAAGAAATACCATGCAAATAGAAATGAAAAACAAGCTAGAGTAGCTATTCCTATGTCTGATAAAATAGACTTTAAACTAAAAACTATAAAAAGAGATAAAGAGGGCCACCAAATAATGATAAAAGGATTCATGCATCAAGAAGACATAACAGCCATAAATATATATGTACCCTGTTTTGGAGAAGGCAGATTTATAAAACAAACTCTATTAGACCTAAAAGAAGGAAATAGACACTAATACCATAATAGCAGTGGACCTGAAGACCCCACTCTCAATATTGGAGAGATCATCTAGGCAAAGACACAGCAGAGAAACACAACACCTAAACGACACTCTAAACCAATTGACTTGGCAGATATCTACAGAAAATTCCATCCAACAACCTCAGAATATTCATTCTTCTCATCAGCACATGGATCATTCTTCAGGATAGATCACATGTTAGGACACAAATCAAGTCTCAACAAATTTAAAAATATTGGTATTATCTCATGCATTTTTTCAGATCACAATGGGGTTAAAATTAGAAATCAGTAACAAATGAAATTCTGGAAACTATACAAACACATGGAAAGTAAACAGCACTCTACTTAGTGACATATGGGTCCAAGAAGAAATCAAACAGGAAATCAAAAGATTTATTGAAACAAATGAAAACCATGCTACGTCATACCAAAACCTGTGGGATACTGCAGGAGCATTACTAAGGGGGTAAATTATCACACTAAATGCTTACTTTAGAAGAAGGGAAAGATGGCAAGTAAACAATCTAATATTTCACCTTGTAGAATTGGAAAAACAAGAACAATCCAAACCCAGAGTTAGCAGATGGACAGAAATCATTAAGAACAGAGCAGAACTTAATGAAATTGAAACCCCCCAAAATGATACAAAAGATCAATGAATCAAAAAGTTGTTTTTTTGAAAAGATAAATAAAATTGACAAACCTTTAGCACAGCACAAAAAAAAAGAAGAGAGAAGACCCAAATAATAGAAATTAGAAATGAAACAGATGATATTACAACTGATACCTCAGAAATACAAGGAATCATTAGAGACTTCTATAAACAACTATATGCCACCAAATTTGAAAATCTGGAGGAAATGGATAAATTTTTGGACATGCACAAACTACCAAAACTGAGCTAAGATGATGTAGACAATCTGAACAGACCAATAACTATAAAAGAGATTGAAGATGTTATCAGAAGGCTCCCAACAAAGAAAAGCCTAGGACCAGATGGGTTCACAGCAGAATTCTATGAAACATTCAAAGAGGAATTGACACCAATTCTCTAGAAACTATTCCAAAAGATTGAAACTGAGGCAATTCTTACAAACTCATTCTATGAAGCAAACATCACCCTGATACCAAAACCAGGTAAAGATACAACTAAAAAAGAAAACTACAATCTGATATCCTTGATGAATGTAGATGCAGAAATCCTCAATAAAATACTAGCTAACAGAATACAGCGACACATATGCAAAATTATACACCAAGATCAAGTGGGATTCATCCCAGTGATGCAAGGTTGGTTCAACATATGCAAATCAATAAATGTGATACACCATATCAATAAAATCAAACACAAGGACCATATGATCATCCCTATAGATGCTGAAAAAGCATTTTACAAAATTCAACACTAGAAAGAGAAATCAAGAAAGTGTGCCCATTTACAATAGCCACCAAAAAAATAAAGTACTTAGGAAAGAGTTAGCCAAGGATGTGAAAAATCTCTATAATGAGAACTACAAACCACTGCTGACAGAAAATAAAGAGAACACAAGAATGTGGAAAGATATACCATGCTCTTGGATTGGAAAAACCAACATTGTGAAAATGTCCATACTACCCAAAGTGATATACAAATTCAATGCAATCCCCATTAAAATTCCAATGACATTTTCCTCAGAAATGGAAATAACTATCCAGACATTTATATGGAATAAGAAAAGACCATGCATAGCCAAAGCAATCCTGAGCAAAAACAACAACAAAAAATAAAGCTGGAGGCATAACACTACCTGACTTTAAAGTATACTACAAAGCTATAATAACCAAAACAGCATGGTACTGGCATAAAAACAGACACATTGATCAATGGAATAGAATAGAGAGTCCAGAAATCAAACCACACACCTACAGCCATCTGATCTTTGACAAAGGCACCAAGCCTATACACTGGGGAAGAGACTGCCTCTTCAGAAAATGATGCTGGAATAAATGGATATCCATACACAGGAGAATGAAACTAGACCCGTACCTCTCACCATATACCAAGACCAACTCAAAATGGATTAAAGAATTAAATCTACACACTGAAACAATCAAACCTCTTAAAGAAAACATAGGAGAAACACTCCAGGAACTGGGACTGGGCACAGACTTCACATATATGACAAAAAAGCATGGGCAACCAAAGGAAAAATAAACAAATGGGATTATATCAAACTAAAAAGCTTCTGCACAGCAAAAGAAACAATTAACAGAATTTAAAGAAAACCAACAGAGTGGGAGAAAATATTTGCAAAATATACATTTGCAAAAGATTAATATCCAGAATATACAAGGAACTGAGGCAACTTTACAACAAAGAAACAAGTAGCCCAATTAAAAATGGGCAAACGAGCTAAATAGGTATTTCTCAAAGGAAGAGATACAAATGGCCAACAGACATATGAAAAAAATGCTCAACCTCACTCAGCATTCAGGAAAATCATATGAAAACCACAGTGAGATACCATCTCTCCCCAGTTAGGATGGCTGATATCCAAAAGACTGTGAATGATAAATGCTAGCGAGGTTGTGGAGAAAAAGGAATTCTCATACATTGTTGGTGGGACTGCAAAATGGTGCAGCCTCTATGGAAAATGGTATGGAGGTTCCTCAAACAATGGCAGATAGATCTACCATATGACCCAGCTATCCCACTGCTGGGAATATACCCAGAGGAATGGAAATCATCAAGTGGAAGGTATACCTGTTCTCCAATATTCATTGCAGCACTATTGACAATAGCTAAGTGTTGTAACCAGCCCAAATGTACATAATCAGATGAGTGGACATGGAAAATGTGTTACATCTACACAGTGGAATACTACTCTGCTATAAATAAGAATGAAATACTGCCATTTGCAACAACATGGATGGACCTAGAGAGAATTATATTAAGTGAAATGAGTCTGGCACAGAAAGAGAAATATCAGATGTTCTCACTTATTTGTGGGAGTTAAAAATAAACAAATAAATACACAAACTGGGGGGAAGGAAGAAAACACAACAATCACAATTCCTTGAAGTTGTTATGACAAACAAATGGATATGAGGTTGTTGGGAGGGAGGGGGAGAGGGAGGGGGAAGGGAAGTTCCGGTATTGGGCCACTATAATGTCACATTATATAATGATTAAATGAACTAAAATTTTAAAAAATTAAAAAAAATTTTAAAAATTTTAAAAATGGGAAACGCAAAAATAAATAAATAAATAAATAAAATTATTTTCCTTTTTTAAAAATATTTTTTCAAAGAGCAATACCATATTTTTATCAGCATACTAACTATCAAGACTTGTTTTAAACAACCAAGAATTTGTTCGTTTGCTTTTAAAAATACATTTGTCTATCTTCACCCAAATCCATCATTCAGGATCATGCACTTAATGTGCAAGGCCTAGTGCAAAATATATATTTGGGACTGCTTTGTTCAGAAGTTATTATCCATTTCAAAGTGAAGGCAACAGAGTATGAAAACAGCCATGGACCCCTATAAGACTGCACAGGTTGCATATCCATGAAGCTGTCTTTGCAATAGAATATTCATGTGATTCCTACTAGTTAATAACTGAAACGCTGAGTGAAATAAGGGAAAAAAAGAAAATAAAGTCTTTTTGTTTAAGACTGAGCTGTTTATATATTTATTATTTATGGCTATTTAACATCTGAAAATTTTAAACATAAGTAAGTGTGAAATTATATAATGCCATCCTTAAATTGTACTAATTTTAAAGGACAGTTTCTTGAAGAAAGTCACTTATGACACATGATTTCTTCAATTCCTTATTTTCAAATGAATTCCCCATCTTTCAACAACTTTTTACTTATCTCCAAACCTATTCTGACCAAATTAATCTAGACTTTTAGAATACTGCTCCCATAAAATAAATATTAACCTTGGCAGAAAATAGAAATAATAGAAGATGTTCAGGTGGGTCTTTGGCCTTCCATTAAGATAGAACTAAATATCTCAAGCCTAAGGTTCAATCTGTTAATGAAAGTAAAGTAAAAATTTGTAAAACACGAATGCTAATGCAATACAACCAACCGAAGTGGAATTTAACAGTTTCCTGCTTTTTTCTTCTTTTGCCACTATAAACACATTTTTAAAATTCCAGTGTTTCTAAATACACACTCTCATATGTTCCACATGGAGACATTTAAATAACTATGTTGTATGGTAGAATAGAATAACCTTTAAGATCCCTGCCAGCTGGCACTGAAATGAACCTTCTAAATCATTGTTTTCCCTTTTCTGAAGGACTCCCTGAGGATTACATTGAAAACAATTCTGTCTCGCTGTCTAACACAGTTCATGCATCGACTCCAACCTATAGTGACACAGAAGAATTCCTGTGGTGTGTTACCCTGAGTGACACACAACATACACTCAGAAGACAACTTCAGCATTCATGTTGTACATATACAACATGTATATTGGAATCTAGGCCTTACTGATGTTTACCCACATTCACTATAGTGGAAACAAGTTTAGGAAAATATATCTGGTGGACCTGGCTAAATATTTGATGACGTAATAAAATTCCAACTCCTTAGTAGTTCAAGCACTTGAATCAAAAACTTACACTGGCACTTACTTTGCCACATTTGCCTGCTTTTAGAGAGAAAATGGACAACATATTGTGACATTTACATTATTGTACACAAAACACTTGTTCTCTTTTGCCCTCTATTCTCGACTTGACATATTCCTTCTCATTATGTCTTTACAGTCATATTTTTATCGGATAATATCTCATAGATTAGCCCTTACTCTTCAGATAAGTAACTTTGTGTTACCTATAAAATTAGTTTTAAATTTATTTTATGTATTTTATTCTTTATTTTTTATTATACATACACGTGGGGTACAACGTTGATTTTTAGTAATTGCGTAAAATGTGTGGGGATTAGATCAGTATAGTTAGCTTATTCATCATTGCAATATGAAATCACTCTTTGTGTCTGTTGATCAATTCTTCATCAGCCCCCCTCCCTCTCCCCCTCCCCTCCCCTTTCCCACCTCTAGTTTTCTAAAAGTTCGCTGTATTACTGTGATTGTTGTCCTTTCTTTCTGTCTCTCTTTATTGCTCATTTGTTTATTTATGGATTCAGCTCCCAGTTATGAGTGAGAACATGCTGTATTTCTCTTTCTGTATATGGGTTTTTTCACTTAGGATCATTTTCTCCAGGCTCATGCATGTCGTTGCAAATAGTAGAATTTCATTCTTTTTTTTATGGCTGAGTAGTATTCCATATTATACTTCTTTGAGCATTTTTCAGGAAAAATCTGAAACAGATGCAAAAATGAAATTTTCAGCATATTGAAAATATTGCAATTTCCAAATAAAACTGTTGCATCATGTTTCAAAATGCCAAAATATTTTGTTACCTATTATCATCTATTTTTGCAAATACATGAATGAGCTCTTTTTCAGTAGTCAGTGTATTTACCATGTACCTTCTCTTATTATTTTTTCACTTACATTCCCCCCACATGATTTATCCAAATATACTACATCATTTCATTTAAAATATATCATTGATTACACAGTATGTAATCTCTAAGTATAATTTTAAAAATATTAATTTCCCATGACTATAAGTCTTTAATGGTTAAAATGTTTGCTCTTGATTGATTATCATTACAATTAGAATTAATGCATAATTCATCAAAGTATCATTAGTATATTACAATTGCTGGTAGTAGTGTTTTTGCTGCACTATCGTTCAAATAGTTACAGTAATAGTAAAATACTGTTTTAGTTGTGACTCATTCATGAATTCATTGATGAGGTTTACTTAGTTTAAATAAGGAATGGGTCAATATTATTTTGATAACAATTTTTAAAATTTTATGGGCATAAGCACTGAGAAATCTATATATACATAATTGTTATATAAATATATAACAATTACAAATATAATTTTTACACCAATGTCACTGCTCACTACTATGACCTCCTTCTGGACTGTGTATTTTAATTCTATAATAATACCCTTGAAGTTGTTACTTTCTAAAATACAGCTATTTATTCAGCATTAAAATCTACCATATTTATTCTTGATTATATGCTGCTAAATTGAGACATAAGGATCTGAATTTTGGAGATAAGTTGTTTGTAATGGCTTTTGATGTTAATTGAAAAGCAACATAACAAATTTATTGGACAGTAGCATGTTGCTATGATTAAGATAATAGGTTCTGAGGTCAAACAGATTTTCTGCCACTGACTATCTGAGTAAGCTTGGCAAAGTTACTTCATCTCCCTATGTTTCAGTTTCTTCATCAATCAACTAGCAACAATAACAGCATCCACTACATCAAGTTGTTCTAAATATTAAAGGAAATAATAAAAATGAAGCCATTAGCTTGTGTCTGCCTGACATATTATAAACCTTTAGTAAATGTCTCAGTCAGCTTGGGCTGCCATAACAAAATACCACAGACTGGGTGGCTTAAACAACAGATGTTTATTTCTCACAGTTCTGGAGGCTGGGAAGTTCGAGGTCAAGGGATCTGCAGATTTGGTTCCTGGTGAGGACCCTCTTCCTGGCTTGCATCCTTGCTTCCTTCCCACCATGTCCTCACATGGTGGAGGGAGAGAGCGCTTGCTCTTCTTATAATGACATTGATCACCTCATGGAGGCCCTCCCCTCATGACTTCATCTATACCTAATCAACTCCCAAGAGCTTCACCTCCAAATACCATCGTATTGGGGGTTAGGGCTCTAGCATATGAATTTGGAAAGAACATAAACACCCAGTTTATAACAGTAAATATTACTTGTTATGCTTTTATTACTTTTACTATTATCACCACCAAAACCACCATAACTAGTAGAATGTACAATTGTCCCTTGGCATCTGTGGAAGATTGATTCCAGTACTCCCTCCGATACCAAAATTTGTGAATGCTCAAATCCCTGATATAATATCGCACAGTATTTGCATATAACCTTCTCACATTCTCTGGTATACTTTAAATCATCTCTAGGTTACTTATACTACTTGATATAACATAAATACTGTATAAATAAGTGTTATGCGATATTATTTTTATTTGTTTATTTTTTATTGTTGTATTGTTATTTTTATAGTTCTTTATTTTTTTTAATATTATCCACTTGAAGTTAGTTGAACCTGCAGACGCAGAACCGTTAATATGGAGGGCCGATTGTACTTCATTTTACCAAAAGTGTGTGGTCAATCTTTTAAGCACAGAACAAACCCAGCAGAAGATATGTAATTGGGGGCTAGAGAGGGAAAAGGAAACATAATAATAAAATTCCACATTTTTGCTTTCTGTTTTTGCATTTGTTTTGTTTTAGTAAATATGACTTAGCAAGGCAGATTCATGGAGCTGGATCTAGGATGTGTGTGTGTGTGTGTGTGTGTGTGTGTGTATGGGTAGCTAATAGGGTGTAACATCATGAGCACATAAGTGTCAGTTCCATTCTCTAACTACTTATTTGTGATATATCACTTGTTTACTGCAGAAAAATAGAGCTCGAAAATGCTGAAAGATGTGTGACTTCTATGAAATCTCCTTTTGAGCAGGAAATTCGTTTTGTCCCCAGCTGTAGCCTCAGAACCTGAAAGAATGGCTGGAACATGTGAAACACTCAATAAATATCGGTTGAATTAATAAGTACATAATGTTTTCTTTGTGCATTTTACGTGTATCATGCCAGGCCTTTGAACTATCTAATTTATGAGATAAAGAGCTGTGTCTAGGACTTAGCAAGAAAATGTCACTAAATAATCAATTCATTCATTGATTTACTCATTCTCATTCATTTATTATTAAGCACCTACAATGATAATGTCACAGCGTTTAAGAATAATTACCATATTTTTAAGTTCTTCACTAAAAATAATGTATTTTTATTACATGATTAAAATGGTCTATAACAAACTAAATTATATTAGGTAAATTGCAACATGCAAAGGAAAATCATTTAATTTTAAATATTCAATCTTTCTCCATTATTTTTATTTATTCTCCATACACTCTAAATCAAATTGGCTGGCAATAACATTATCGCTGAATATACATTTCTTTTTTCAACGAGCATCCTTTATATGCCAATTGAGGCCTGGAAGATATTTATTTTTATACATTTATTTTCCTGATTTAAAAACAGCCTAGGTCCTTCTAAGAATGTCACAAATTCAAGTGTAAGTAATAAAATATCCCTTTACTTTAAAGTTCTAGGTCAATTATTTAAAGAACCATTTATATAGTTTGGATGTAAAGTGGTACTTTTGCTTCACGTTGTTTTGAGATCAAGTTTAAGAATCAAAACATTCTTACACATTAGAGGAATAAGCATGTCTTGTTTTTTAAAATTTTATGAGGAATAATATAAATACAGTAAAGCATGCACATTTTGTTGACACCCAGACTAACTTTTATGAGATATAGAACAACCTCCAAAACTCCAAAGGTCCCCTCCTAGTCAATAATACCTCAAAGTAACCTCTATTCTCATATCTACTATGTATGGGTTTTGCCTGCTTTTCAACTTCATGTTAGTGAAATCATACACTATTATTTTGTGTCTAGTTTCTTTCATTTAACATTGTATGTTATATTGATCCATGCTGTGCATAGAATTACTTTGTCATTTTTGTATTGCTCCTTATTATTCCATTGTATAAATATACCACAATTTGTATATCCATTTTACTATTGATAGATGTTTACAATAGTTTAAGTTTGGGCTGTTATGAATATAGCTTTTGTTTTGTTTTGTTTTTATACACATGCACTAATTTATCTCTATATATTCCCAGGCTTTTAATGACAGGCTCATAAAACAGGAGTGTATTTAACTGTAGAAACTACTGACCAACAGTTTTCCAAAGTGGTGTACCATCAATTTACTGATCACCTGGTATCCTACATACCAAAGTTAACTGAGTAACTTTGGATTTAAAAGGAAACAGATCAAAGTGAAATTTGAGGGACAGTGTGAACCAAACTCAGAAAAATCAGTGAAGATATAGGAACAAAACAAAGGGTATAAACAGTATCTGGAATAAACACAGGTTGATGGGATACTGGTTCACTGTTAACAGACACTTGAAGTTATTTTTCCATTATTATGATAAAACCCGTGATTGGGCCGGCCTGTGGCCACTCGGGAGAGTGTGGGGCTGATAACACCAAGGCCACGGGTTCAGATCCCATATAGGGATGACCGGTTTGCTCACTGGGTGAGCGTGGTGCTGACACCACCAAGTCAAGGGTTAAGATCCCCTTACCGGTCATCTTTTAAAAACAAACAAACAAACAAAAAAAAAAACCTGTGATTGACATTGGCAGAAGGGTCACTTGGGGCATATAGGGATTCCCATCAAAATATAAAGTATGAAAGGTGTTCATTATTCCACTGGTATATTTTGAGTAGTGACATCTTAACCCAACTGCTAGATGTGATGTTTCCTTATGTGAACTCCTGGTTGAAGTATTGAACTAGCTGTTTACCAAAAGCTGATGTTTTGATACTAACAGAAAATAAGGAAGAAAAGTCCTACTTAACTAGAATAATTTCTGCATGATTAAGGCCCTAGTGATTCCTGAAAATATTATTGGTGCACATTTTTTCTCTTGCAGCTTTGTCATGGTTCACGGCCTCAAAGTTAATGCTTTCATTTTTGGTGATCAATGTTGATTTTATTGCATTTTCTTAAGATTTATGTTACTGTCTTACATGGAACTAAAACACTAGTGTAGTTTACATAAAAACTCCGTTTTCTTATTCTGGGAATCTCATTGAGGGAATTTTATAGTCCTATGGGCAGATAATTTTCCTTATACTGAAAAGGATTAACTTTTTTTCATTTACTTTAATGTAGCTGGGTTGTTAATTTGTAACACATTGGTGGAAAAAACCACAGCAGGAAGATTTTGGCTCTTACTGAGATATGTAAATTACAGTAATAATCTTTGCATTAAAAGTGATAAAATAAACTTAATGAATCAACCTCACAGTTCTTATTCTGAAATCTCTCCCCACAAAAAGAACTTTATGAATAAAACTGGAAATGTTTAACTAAATTGAACAGGGCTATTTCCATAGATTATTTTCCTTCAGTTATTCTTAGAACTCTGCTATGAAAACACAATGGAAACATTCAAAATAACCTGGCCTGTTCCTGACCTGAGGTTTGTCACACCATTAATAGGAGTTTTAACTCAATAAATATCATATGCATATGAATGTATAATAAACTACAAGTCTGTTTCTCCTTTATGAAAAAAAAGTGTCAGTGGCTATTTCTTCCTCTTACAGCTTGCCACCCTATCTGAAATTCTCAGTACCCACAAGGTGTTTCTTAAATAAGGTTCCCACTACATCACCCTAAGATCCCTGTTAAAACATAAACGCGTTGGGGAAAAAGGGAAACAGGAATATTTTAAGTCATTATTGTTCACGAAAGAATTTTAAACGATATATTCCTCAGTTACGAGCAGAGTCTTGCAAGAAGGATGGATGCATATTACTGATGCATGGAGAAGAGAAGAAAGGGAGACATGGCGTGTGAACTGTTGCCCAGGTGTGGGCTGCGACAGGGGCAAGTGTGTGGCAGTACACAGGCCAGGAAAGGGAGTTTGACTAATGTCATGAGATACCCGTCCCCTGCTGTACAGTTTCATCTCGAGCTTGCTTGTTCATGACTGTGGCATCAATAACAAAAATGCAAACAACAATATTCATAACAGTAATGGAATTTTAGAATACTTTTGTATGGGGCCGGCTCCGCAGCGCACTCGGGAGAGTGCGGCGCTGTGAGCGCGGTGACGCTCCCGCTGTGGGTTTGGATCCTACATAGGACTGGCTGGTGGGCTCACTGGCTGAGCGCGGTGCGGGCAACCCCACACCAAGGGTTGTGATCCCATACTGGTCAAGACAAAAAAATAAAAATAAAAAAAAAGAATACTTTTGTATGTTTCAAAATGGTTTGAAGGTCTTCATTCGAATTATCTCAATTTCCAGGAACAGGTGAAGATTTAAGAGGGAAATTACAGAACTACTAGGAGGAAGCTAAAGTTTCCCCAAAATGGCATTCTTTTACTCTAACTAAGTTTCCTAGCCAAATGATCATATTCTGTAGAAGACTAGTACTATTAAAGTTTTTACATGCACTATTTTTACATGCTCTATTAAATTTTTACATTCTCAAGAAGTACCGTGCCTAACAATTTTTCCAGTCCCAGTTTCATTTCTGTCACAATAATGGCCCTTCAAAGATTACTGTGCTTGAAGAAAAATAAAATAAGGGGAAACAATTCAGGGTGAATTTTCTTCCCTTTAAGTTGAGAAAGGTATATTTTGAAGCCTTGCCCTGGTGCTTGAAAGGTGAACGGTTTCTACCCTTAATGAGAATGCCAGCACAGCCAGAGCTGATTCCAGCAAGCTTGCGGTGAGGCTTGTTTATGGCTGCTGTCTGTTCTGAATGGGTGGCGCTGGGTTCTGATTGGTTGGCGCTTATTACACCAGTTGTTATATATGGTATTTTGAATAGCACCCCAGAGAACAACTGACAGAAAACTTGGAAGTAATTGTCACCTCATCCAAAAATCCAATTATGTAGGAGCTTGTATCATGGTTGTGGGGAAGCTGTTATATGTATCCAATATGAGTAGCAGCTGCCCACTCCGCTGTTGCTCTCTAGAGAAATAATACCTCGAGGATGTCCAAACTCTTAGGAAAATGAATCAAAATACTTATCAAGCTTCCCATCCTTGGTATTTGCTTATTCTAGTCATGTTTTGATACATTGGGGTATATGTGAATATTTTATAGATATTTTGTAGTTTTTGTATTTTCTAGATAAGAACCTCATCTCTCCATCTTGTTTACATCAGTCTAGCATTTATTGAACATCTATTAATATGCAAATGTATATGATAGATGCTATGAACGGTTAAAAAGAAGACAACAAAACAAATTGTTGTTCTATAACATCTTTCAGCATGTGAACAAGTTGTGTGCAATGTCTCCTGACTTAATTATACATCTCCTTAAGGGGCAGTTTACAGGTAAAGCATTTACATTTTTCAAAGAAAATCTTAGGCAAACCATTAGGAAACAACTGATGACTATGAGAATAATAAAACTGAAATGCATTTATAGAATAAATGCTTACTGAATATAATATAATAAATAGACAAAACATCTACTTTGAAACAGAAATAAGTCTGATGGAACCTCAGACATAGCAGATACATTGAGCTCAGAGTGCCATGCTATGGAATTCTCAGAGGAAGGAGCCTCTAGCAGGGGTGAGGGTGGGAAGTGTAAGCCTCGAGAAATGAGGCTGGAGAGGAGAGCACGGTTGAGATGAGAAAGAAACTTGTCTGGATGTAACGAAGCTAGAACTTTATCTTGTATGTGAAAACACCAACAAATTTGGCGTATGGAGGTGACTTGGCTAGATTTTGTTTTTAGATAATAGCTGGTACTCGTATGAACTATGGATCTGAGAGTAGCAGCCTTGTAGGGGGCGTACTAGAGAGGTTATTCCTGTAGTTCTGTCATAGGTGGTGCAAATTTAATTGAGACCAGTTTTAGTTAGGAATATTTTATCAATATTTTATCATATTTACTAAGACTAATCAGCTTGGGTATGCAAATAGGGTTGAATTAGTTTTATTAAACCTAATTGCAATGGCTCTTTCAGTGGAGATCTGTATAACACAAGGTTTTCTCTCAGAGGCTCATGTGTTTATGACTGGCAGGTACCTGGTACATGACTTTGATGATCAGTTCTCTTCTCAGCACTTCTCTGAACATTCATTGAGTCTGATTTCTTTGCAGGTCTTGTCTCACCACTGTCATGACAGGAGGTCCAATGTGAGGAGTCTGGTGTCTATGCCAACCAGCTCTCTTCCAATGTGGATTGGATTTTTCATGATAGCCACCAGCAAGTCAGCATCAACTGTGCAGAGAAAAGTGAGTTTTAAAAGAACATAGAATATTCTTTGGTGTTTTGAAACGGCAACATGTAATTGTAAGTAGCCAGCTTTGTTCATTATTATTATTTCTTTTAGTCATCTAGAATAGAAAAGGAGTTACCAAAATATTTTGGTGGTTGCTGTATTGTTTGAATAAGCAGAAAGCTTCCAAATTTATTACTACAATAACTATCATTTGCTGAGAACTGACCATGTGCTGTCCATTGTCCTAACTACTTTATACATGTATTGTCTCGTTTAATCCCCCAACATCTCCAAGGGTTAGGTGATATTTTTATGCTAATTTTACAAAGAATAGAACTGAGATTTAGAGATGTAAGTCACAGAAGTCTCCCACCAAGCATGCCTCCTACCCTTCTGAGGTGTTTATTCGAAAATGGGACTTTTTACTACCTTTGGACTCCAGAGTTGAGTCAAATTTCTTCCTTGAAATTATTCATGCATTGCAAGATTGACCCAGGAGTAAAAGCTAATGTAGAGTACTTAAAAAATACAATGAAATGGTAAACTAAAAAAGAATAAGAATTAATTAATTAATCACAGGAAGGCAGTCACAGCTGTTTTGGATCATGCTGGATTTATTTACCAGAACTAGCACAATTATTTAGAACAGAAAGCAGAAGCAGAGACATTGATTGAAACTGCAGGGGGAATTTGGGTAGGCAGAATATAATTGCTCATTATTTTTATTTGTATCTTCTCATTTCCTTGTTTCCCTTTCCCTTTGTTCTTTGATAATACTCAAGACATTGCATAAAAACACACTGTTTTCATTGCTTATATATTTAGCCTGGTCCTGCAGCTTGTCTCATTTGGAAGTCATAATCAGTTTTTAATATCATTATAATTTCCACGGTAACCAGTTGGGGTATCATAATCATAACAACACGACTTTAGTAAAGACAGATGAACTAAGAAATAAAACACTTTTATGCAAATATTTTGAACAACGAACTAAAAGAAAAATATATACAAAAAGATAACCCTGTTGCTATTGTGAGCTTTTAAACTAAAATCTTCCACAGCTATTCAACTGCTCTATAAAGTTTGTATTGAAATTTGGTTTCATTGGTGCACACAACAGTATTGTTTTAAAAACCAATATTTGTCCGTATGCATTTTATCTGTAATGTAAATAAACCTAAAAATTTAGGGATCTTCAATATGAATATTTTTGTTCATACTTGGAAGATTTCTTGAACATTAAAGGATTTTTTTTTTCTTTCCGGTCAATTTAAAAATGAAACAAGAGATAATTATGTAAAGTTATTTTGTCACCTAATAAATATCTGAAATACATTACCAACATGGCAACAGGCTGTTGATGTAGTTCTCAATGCTGCATGTTTCATGACAACTCTGCTTTTTTACCCAAAACAGTAGAAACATAAAATTGTTTTACCAAATACCATTTGACAAACATATGGAGTAGTCATCTGCTCTATTGTACTTCATTTTAAAGAAATACATGAGTGCATATCCATTACCTTTTCTAAAATCATTGAATTCAATACCAGATATTGTTTAGATTAGGAGTCAGCACAATTTTTTTTTTTTCTGAAAAGGGTCAGATTGTAAATATTTTCAGCTTTGCAGCCATGTGGTCTCTGCAGCAGCTATTTGCTGTGTTGTTGTAGCATGAAAGCTGCATAGACAATACAGAAATGAATTTGTGAGGTGGTTTTCCCATAAAACTTATTTACAAAAACAAGTGGTGAGGTGAATTTGGCCTGAGGGTGCTAATGTGCCACTGGTTTAAGAATGTTCTAAACAAGAGAAACTCTACAAAATAAAACTTTGTTAATATTTACCTTAAGCCCTGTATTAGGGCTCTCCAGAGAGACAGAATCAATAGGATATGTTATAAATATATGAAAGGGGATTTATCAGGGGAATTGACTCATGCAATTGTGAAGAAAAGTCCCATGATAGGCTGCTATAAACTGGATGCTGGTAGCGTGGCTCAGTCCAGTTCTAAAGGCCTCAAAACCAGGCAATCAGATGGTGTCCTTGGTGTAAGTCCTGGAACCCAAAAGCTGAAGAGTCTCAATCTCTGATGTCCACGAACAGGAGAGAAGAGTGTATCCCAGCTCCAGCGGATAGAGAAAAAGAGCTTCGCCTTTTCCTTCTGTCTTTTTTTCTCTCCAGACCCCCAGTGGATTGGATGGTTCCCACCCACATTGAGAGTGAGTCTTTCCTACCCAGTCCACACAGACTCTCATACTAATCTCTGCTGGAAACACCCTCACAGACACACCTAAAAAGACAGCTTTACCAACTAATCTCTGCTGGAAACACCCTCACAGACACACCTAAAAAGACAGCTTTACCAGGTTTCTCAGCATTCCTTCATCTAACCAAGTTGACACCTAGAATTAACCTTCACAAGTCCACCCCTTGGTGTCCATACTATCTCCTTAAATCATATGTAATCTTCAAATGGTAAAGCAGCATTATGGTTTCACCTAACATGATACACTATCCTGCATACAACCGGAAATGCATTAATCCCTTTCCAAGAAGTAAAGTCCTTAGATGATATTTACTTTCCAAAGGTAAAGTCCTTAGATGATATTTACTCGTCTCCCAATATCCTATGATTTAAAATTGCAAATACTATGAGATAAGTGATGGATCTTGGACCTGACCAGTGCCATTGTGCACACAATAAGCACAAAATAGCTGCTGGTCTTGTCTTCCACTCCAGCACCAAACCCTTCCTTGCTTCCCTTTATGAGAAGCCTCTTGACTTCTGCAAAACAGAAACCCTTTTGCTTCTGCAAGGGTGCAGTTCTCCACCCAGGTTGCATAGCTTCTGCATTAGCATAATGCCCCTCCTTGATTGTACCAGCCAGCCCTTGGCACCCTATATAAGTTCTCTCATCCCCACACGTGGTGCTGTCCTCCATCTTGAGGGCAGCCCTGAGCTGCCCTCCACTTTGAGCACAGCTCAGTAGATTCTTTTCCTTTAATAAAGCCAGATCGGTACTCGGTGTCTCAGCTCACTTTCTTTCATTATGGTGCTGAAACCTGGGAAGGGTTATGGCCAATATTGTTGGACAATCCCCTCACTTGGATTGATTGGCCCTCAGCCACCCTTCCCAGACCTGCTGAACTGGGTGCCTCCAGGATTCCACTTTTGCCATTCAGACCAATGCATTCAACATTGGCCTCAATTTAGGGTGAGTCAGTGGGTCTGTCCTGCTCCTACAAGTTCCCCTGACTACTCTCTATAACTATAGTCTCTACAAAGCCCAGGTGCCTGGCCAAGGGAACTCTTCTCATGCCCCCCAGCTATTAGAGGATGCTCTATTAGCCAGTCAGTGGCTTTTTGCTTGAAAAGAAGATGCACACCAAAGAGGATGCTCCTTGGGGGCATTCTTCTTCTACCAGGACTGCCCATTTCCTTTCTCACCCTTCACATGGGATCCTCACAATCCAAAACTCCATGTCCTACACCCTCGGGCTGTCTCCTGGCCAATTTACCCCTTAGCCTCCAGGGAGATATTAAACCTAAACATCTCATTTTCTACTGTACTCCACGCTCTATGCCTCCAGGCTGTCTCCTGGACAACCTCTTGGCCTCCAGGGAGAAATTAAAACTTGAACACCTCATTACAATGGATCTCAGTGACCACAAGATGGAACTCTCAATTTAGATACTCACTGAAATGGCAAAAGCTGGAGAGATTTCTTATGTTCAAGCCTTTTTTCTATTTCCAACTACAGTCCTTCTCTCTGTCAAAACTGTCCTATGTCTTGGGCCGGCCCATGGCTCACTCGGGAGAGTGTGGTGCTGATGACACCAAGGCCATGGGTTCGGATCCCATATAGGGATGGCCAGTTGGCTCACCACCGCTTGGGAGAGCGTGGTGCTGACAACACCAAGTGAAGGGATAAAATCCCCTTACCAGTCATCTTAAAAAAAAAACAACAAAAAACAAACAAAAAAAACAAACAAAAAAACTGTCCTATGTCTCATATTCCCCTAGCTCATGCCTGACCTCCCTTTCTGGACACAGATCAATCTTTTGATCTGTCAGACTACTCTGCTCTCCATTCGGGCCACCTGACTATCTGCTTACACTCCAGATCCTTCACCAACCCCTCCACCTTTTCCCTTTCTTCATCCTCAGCCACCCAACCCCTCTCTCCTTCTCCCCCTTCATCAGGTGACAACCCTGCCTCAGCTCCAGTTCCTTTATATCCCCTCCATGAAGTGGCTGGGACAGAGGGAACTATCCAGGTACATATCCCCTTTTCTCTTTCCAATCTCTCCCAAATCAAAAAATGACTGGGATCTTTCCAGTCTGACCCAAACACATATCTTAAGGAATTCAGATATCTCACCCAGTCTTATGACCTCACCTGGCATGATATTTTTATGATTCTCACTATTACTTTGTCCCCCGAAGATAGGGAGCAGGTCTGGGTAGTGGCCCAACAACAGGCAGGTGAGGTACATGCTCAAAATAGCAGGCGGCCTGTGGGAGCTGTAGCCATTCCTCTCACGGACCCAAATTGAGACTACCAGGCTGGCCATGGGGATCAGGATCTCTGGGATAACATGATCACACGATTGATTTACGGCCTCCAAAAGTCTACTAATTCCTAACCTGCCTCTCTGAGGCTTTACATAAATACACACGTATAGATCCAAACTCCCCTGCAGGCATGGTCATTTTACACTATCTCCTCAATGCAGCTTTCAAGGTTTTTAACAATAGAAAAAAAAAAAAAAATTGAAAGATCATTACAAAAGAGATCAGGCCAAATACCTGCTCCTGGCTAATGCCATCTGAAGCTCACACACTCCAAAGCTGGCTGCCTCTAGGGGCAAGTCACCCAGGGAGCTGCTTCAAATATAGTCAACTAGGCCACTGGCCATTGGCCCATTCTAACCCCAGGCCTCTTCCTGTGCCCTGTCCTCACTGCAAACAGCCAGGTCACTGCGGGGATTGACTGTTCCACTTGCCGGAGAGGGAATGGCCCAGTCCCCAACCCACGGTCTTTGGCTTCATGGCCATCCCTACCGGAGCTTCTTGGCTTTGTCCAGGAGGAGGACAGCTGATGCCCAGGGCCTGAGGCCCACATGGAGATCACCATGTATGAGCCCAGGGTAACTCATCTTGTAGAAGGTAGGCTGATCTCTTTTGTCATCGATACAGGGGCCACTTACTCTACCTCTTCTGAATATGAAGGACCAACAACTCCATCCTCTATCACAATAGTAGGGGTCACAGAATCAGAATACTGCCCACAGAACACTTAACCCCTTTCCTGCACCCTACGTCACACTCAGTTCACACACAAATTTTAATAATGCCTCAATGCCCAGCTCCCTTACTGGGATGGGCCACTCTTTCAAATTCAAAGCTACTCTTACCCTAAACACTTTAACTCCAGCTACAATGCTCCCATTATAGGCTGCCCCAGGCCTGGCCCCTGAGGCTTCCACCTTCCCCTCCTTCTCAGACAAAGTTAATCCCTAATATGGGACACTTCTTCTCCCTCCATTTCTACACACCATTCCCCTATCCTTGTTTGGAAACCCTCTTTGTTTCCTAATGTCCCATAATACTCCATCGCTAACAAACACCTAATGGGTTTAAAACCCATCATACACAAACTCCTTTCTTCTCATCTCTTACAGCCTACCCACTTGCTTTTCAATACACCCATCCTTCCAGTTATAAAGCCTAACAGCTTATACCATTTAGTACAGGACTAATCCTTACATGCACTGTCCCCAACAACTTATTTGGACAGTTTTGCCCCAGGGATTATGGGACAGCTCCCACTTTTTTGGCCAGGCCTTAGCTCGAGACTTATCTGAACTTCCTCCAACCTATAGCACGTTAATACAATATGTGGATGACCTCCTGCTTTGAAGCCCCTCCTATGAGGATTCATAGGCCTGTACTGTTCTCTTTAATTTCTTGGCTTCCAGGGGATATCAAGTGTCCCCCAACAAGGCCCAAATTTCTTCCCCTTCAGTCACCTACTTGGAAGTCCACCTCAACCCCAACACTAGAGAA
This sequence comes from Galeopterus variegatus, assembly GCF_000696425.1. Taxonomy (NCBI): domain Eukaryota; kingdom Metazoa; phylum Chordata; class Mammalia; order Dermoptera; family Cynocephalidae; genus Galeopterus; species Galeopterus variegatus. Next base: position 525,851 of record NW_007726160.1, read on the forward strand.
ATAACAATGGACTGCAAAAGTTTAATTTCTGAACTACCAACTCCCACCACAAAGAGTGAAATTCTCTCTTTCCTGGGGCTTGCAGGTATCTCTGTGTGTGGATCCCCAACTTTGTCGTGCTAGCAAAACCACTTTATGAGGCAGCCAAAGGAAATCCTCCCATTCCCTTAGATCCCACAAAGTCCATTCATTCTCCCTTCCAGCAATTAAAAGCCACTCTCCTCGCAGTCACAGCTCTATCCGTCCCAAACCTATCTCATCCTTTTATCCTATACATCACTGAAACCCAAGGATTGGCAGTCGAGGTTTTGGGAAAAGAGGCAGGAGATATTTTCTCCCAGTTGCATACCTCTCTAAACAACTAGACACCACAGCCTGGGGATGGGCCCTCTGTTTATGGGCCTTGGTGGTAGCTGCCCTTCTAGCACAAGAAAGCTCTAAACTAACTTTTAGACAACAAATAGTCAAGACCTTCTCAGCCATAAGGCCAAGTCAATTCTTTCCCCTTCTTACCTACAATTTGTTCATCTTACTTTCATTGGAAATTTCCAGTTCTCCTTTAAAACTTGCCCTCCCTTAAATCCAGCCACTTTCATCTCAAAACACTCACGACCCTTAGAACACAATTGCATGGAGGCTTTAGAACTCTTTCTCGATCTTTTTCCACACATCTCCCCTCATCCTATTATGTGGTCTCAACATACGTGGTTCATAGATGGGAGCGCCACCTCTATGCCCACCCCCTGGGTGGGTTATACTACAGTAAATCTAACACTAACTATTGAGGTTCCCCCCTCCCCCCTAACACCACTTCCCAACAGGCAGAACTCATTGCCCTCACCCATGCTCTCACTCTGGCAAGTAACAAACAAGTCAATATATACACTGACTCTAAGTATGCTTACCACATCCTATACTCCTGCATGGCAATATAGAAGGAGAGAGGATACATGACCACTCAGGGAGGGCCCACAAAAAATAGACATCTTATCAAGATACCTCTTGAGGCTGCACAACTCCCAAAGGAGGTTGGGGTTATACACTGCAGAGGTTAGTTTTATACACCAAGCATCCAATGATCCCATAGCTCAGGGAAACAGACTGGCAGATTTAACTGTAAAACAGACACCAGGCCCCCACTCTTCCTCTCCTGCTCAAGTCCTTTTCATAGCCCCTATGCCCTTACCCCAATACACACCTGAAGAAATACAACATCTCCAATAGTTGGGAGCACAGAGGAAGGACAACTGGTATACTCTCTCCGGTTGCTATGTCCTCCCTACCACACAAGCTGAGCAAATCCTTTTAGATCTCCACAATTCAGTTCATATAGGCTATGAACCCCTGTTATGCCTTCTTCAGCCCTTATATTACTGTTGTTACATAAATGAGTCCGGGGTGATCCAAGACAACTTAAACTATTTAAAGGCAAGTATTGATCGCTGACACAAAGGCTTACAAAACACAAACACACCTTGGGGGTGGCCCTAGTCACTGAACCCTGGGATACTCTGGCTTATGCCCCTACTAGGACCCCTAACTGTGCTGGGACTCATCCTACTCTTTGGTCCCTGTCTCTTTTGGTGTTTCTCTAACTTTTTGCAGGAGCTATGCAGGTTTTCACCAACCAAAATGTCACCAAATTGTTACTGTGAGGAAGATATCAGCCCCTCAGAACCAGCGACCATTCCCTGGAAGAATACAGCCTCCCCACATGAAAGCAATACCCCATCACCTAATTGTTTTACCCACCAACATAAATCTTTTATTTTTTCCATATCATCACCCATCTCCAGCAGGAAATAGCTTCAGAAGAAACGACCTTCAGCCCTATTCCCTTCTCCCTATACTTAAAAGGCAGGAATGATGGATCTTGGATGTGACCAGTGCCATTGTGCACACAATAAGCACAAAATAGCTGCTGGCCTTGTCTTCCACTCCAGCACCAAAACCCTCCCCCTTCCCTTTAGGAGAAGCCTCATGACTCTGCAAAACAGAAACCCTTTTGTGTCTGCAAGGGCACAGTTCTCCACCCTGTTCACATAGCTTTCACATTGGCTTAATGCCCCTCCTAGATTGTATCAGCCAGCCCTTGGTGCTCTATATAAGCTCTCTCACCCCAAACGTGGTGCTGTCCTCCATCTTGAGGGCAGCTCCGGACTGCCCTCCACTTTGAGTGCAGTGCAGTAGATTCTTTTCCTTTAATAAAGCTTGATCGGTACCCAGCATCCCAGCTCACTTTCTTTCAGTAAGGTTAACAATATTTAAATGTTGATATAAAGTTAGTAAGTCTCATGGTAACTGATAAAGGACAAGAGGAACAAAATCACATATAATTGCTTAATATGTGTATAGTATATATATACATAGAGACATACTCTTAACACCGTAGGGAGAAGAATCACGATCCTCATTTCTGTAACTGGTCACATGGTCAAAGGTGGTATTTATAACTATGTTCTTCTACTACCCATTCTGTATTCTGTTTACCTTCAGTGAGCACCTCAGCTGGTCATGGTTCTTTACCAGATGGAGTGACCCAAACCTTCATCCCTGAAGGGCCTGGGCCATTTGTAGTCTTGCTTGGATTTGGCTGTTGTAATTTTCCATTGATCTTAATCACAGTTCATGGTAGTGCTAAGAGATGTCCTAAGAGATCTCCTGTATTCCAGATATAATCTTCCTTTCCTACATTGTAAAGTAGTAGCCCAACTTCCCCTTGGTAGTCTGGGTCAATCAACCCAGCCATAACCATAACTCCTTTCTTAGCCTGATGATTTAGAGGCATGAGGAGCCCAAATTGGCCAGGTGGCAGCCTCAACTTCCAGTTCAATGGAATCACTTTTGTGTCTCCTGATGGAAGCATTCCTCCCTCTGGAACCAAGACCTCTAGACCAGCAGAGCATAAAGTTGCAGGGACAGGAAGCAAAAATTTTGCCAGTGGGTCCCTGAGGGTGGTAATGAGTGGTGCCACTTCTGTTTCTACCCCTTGATTCCTGGACCCATGAATCCTGGCAATGGGAGAAACAGTACCATATATTGGGCACTGATTTAGAGCATATACAGCCTTCTGGAGAACTTTACCCCAGCCCTGCAATGAATCGTCAGCTACTGGTGCTGTAACTGTGACTTCAAAAGGCCATTCCACCATTCTATCAGACCAGCTGCTTCAGGATGCTGGAGAACATGGTAAGACCAGTGAATTCCATGGGCACGAGCCCATTGCTGCACTTATTTGGCTGTGAAGTAAGTTCCCTGGTCAGAAGCAATGCTGTGTAGAATGCCATGATGGTGAATAGAGCATTCCATGAGTCCACAGATGGTAGTTTTAGCCAAAGCATTTTGTGCTGGGGAGGCAAATCCATATCCAGAGTAAGTGTCTATTCCAGTAAGGAGAAAACACTGCCCCTCCATGATGGAAGTGGCCCAATGCAATCAACTTGCTACCAGCTGGGTGGCTGATCACCCCAGAAAATGGTGCCATATCTTGGGCTCAGTGTTGGCCTCTGCTGCCGGCAGATTGGGCCCTCAGCAGTTGCTGTACCCAGATTAGCCTTGGAGAGTGGAAGTCCATGTTGCTGAGCCTATGCATAACCTCCATCCCTGCCACCACGACCACTTTGCTCATGAGCCCACTGGCTGAAGACAGTGGTGGCTGGAGAGAGGCTGACTAGTATCTACAGAATGGGTCATCCTGTCCACCTCATTATTAATGTCTTCCTCTGTGGAGGTCACCTTTTGATGGGCATTCACATGGGAAACAAATATCTTCACATCCTTTGCCCACTCACAGAGGTCTATCCACTTGCTTGGGACCCCTTTCTTTTGGCCTAATTCTCACTTTTGGAATGGGAATATGTACCCTGTGTTTGTCCCAACATTGTATCTTAGAAATAGATAACTTATATTGATTTCACAGATGAGACTTTGGACTTTGGACTTGAAACAAGTTAAGACTTTGGAGATGAAATGAATGTATTTGCATGTGAAAAGACATGAGTTTTGAGGGGCCAGGGGTAGAATGTAGTGGATTGAATTATGTCCTCCCAGAACTTGTTGGAGCTTGAACTGTGTTCCCCAAGTTTTATGTATTAGAAACTTAGCCCCCACTGTGACTGTTAAAAGTGTGGGAAATCCTATTATGGTAATTGAAAGGTGGAGCCTTGAAGAAGTGATTGGATTGTAGGACCATGCTGTAGTGAATGGATTAAAAATGGTGGTCAGGGGAGTGGTTCTGAGGGCTTTAAAAGAAGAGGAGAGTCTTTCTTGCTCTCTCTGCTTCCACCATCTTACAACGTGAGACCCCTGGATCACTGCCACCACCACCAGATGGACTTTGGACTTCCTAGCCTCAGAAACTGTAAGCAATAAATTCCATTTTCTTTATAAATCATCCAGTTTCAAGTATTCTGTTATAGCAGCACAAAACAGACTAATACAAGCACTTACTATTGATTTCTTTTTTTAAGTATTAAATGAGTTTTGGTTCTGATATAAATTAATAAAAACAGGAACATTTTATTAGTTAAACTTGTGAATTTTTGGTACACTCCCATTAGAAAAATCTGACTAAAATGTACATTTGTTTTCTAGTAGGAATTGGGGTCTGATTCACAGTTCATGATGTTGGTTGATGGCATGAAAGATGAAAAGCAGCAGCTATGTTCTCTCCCAATTCTTCCTAGCTCAGAAACCTTGGGCTTTTCTGGTCAGAAAATTGAGCTGCTCATACTTTTTGAGGTGGTAAAATAATTTTCCTTATACCTTTTCTTGTAAAAAGTTTTGGAAAACTAAAACTCCATTGACCTGTCAAAAGAGTCTTAGAAGATCTCATGATAGTGCAATCCAGTTTCAGAAATAAAACATGGTACACCTGGACTAAAGATAGGAAGAGTCCTGGTATTGACAGGGAGTGTGTTGTACAGTTTTAGAGGTCATAATTCATGCTATATTTTCTATTGCTCAACAAGAACAACAACAACAAAAGAACAGACCTGCAGAGATGACTGAATGACTGAGCTGAAAAGATATAGGGGAAAATTTCCCAAGTGAGGTTGTGGAAGGAAATTTTAGAAGCTCAGACTGCTATAACAAAGTACCACAGACTGGGTGGCTTCAACAACAGAACTTTATTTCTCACAGTTCTGGAGTCTAGAAGTCTAAGACAAAGGTGCCCATGGATTCTGAATCTAAGGACAGCCCACTTCCTGATTTATTGACAGCCACTTTCTTGCTGTGTCCTCACATGGTCTTTTCTCAATGAGAGAGACAGAGAAAGACAGAGAAAGAAAGAGAGAAAAAGAGAGAGATCTCATGTCTCTTTCTATTCTTATAAGCACACTGATTTTCATAAAATCACCACCCTCATGACCTCATCTAAACTTCCCAGAGACCCTACTTCCAAATAGCATCACATTAGGGGTTAGAGCTTCAACATATGAATTTGGGTGGGGGAGGGGGGTCACAAACATTAAGTCCATAACATCCAGATTGCCACATATCCAGTTTTTATTTAGAAGGCTTAATATTTGAGCTTTCCATCCAAAAACAGGTAGTTATCATCTAGGAGAATACCTTGATTTATTCTCATCAATACAGTGAGAATGTGACAAATGCAACTCATTTTATAATATCCTAAAAAAAACTCATTATTCTTTGATAGCTCTCTGTTACTTCTGACCACAATGATGACTAAATGTTAAGAATAATGAGTATTATTGAGTAGCAAGAGAGTTTCCATAGGCTATCAGAATTGAATTAACCTATAACTCAACAGATTGATTGAATCTTATACTATTTAAACACTTTAGCAAGAATCATAATGTAGCTTTCTATACACTTGTTTTTCTTTTGTTTTTTTTGTTTGTTTGTTTGTTTTTTTATTTTTTTATTTTTTATTTTTTTTTGTCTTTTTCCGTGTCCGGCAACGGATCGCAACCCTCAGTGTTGCCCCCGTACCGGACCAGGACCGGCAACGGGATCGCAACCCTCAGTGTTGCCCCCGCTCCTCGCTCAGCCAGTGAGCGGGAACCGGTCTGTATGTGGGATCCGAACCCTCGGCACTTGTTTTTCTTTTGTACTCAACAAAAGAAACATCTGTTTCCTATAGATAACAAATATTTTTAGTTGTTTTTTTTATTTGGGAATATATAACAACGTATTTTTTTTCCTTAGCAAACTTATTGATTTGGGGGCCTTATTGAGAGACACTGTACTGAATTTTTTTTTATGGAACATTTTTCAACTTATTTCTGAGGCTTTTGTGTGCACATCCATTGTGTAAAATAATGGTCTTTTAATCTTCCTCCTCTCTATATATCTTATTTCTGTTCATTTTAAATATTGAAAAATATATTTCAAAAATAATCTTAAAAAGAATGATAGAATTTTAATAGATATCACTATTTCATCATTTATTACAATTTCCTTTGTTAAAAGTAAATTTATTTCTGAAAGAAAATGATCTGTCTTAATTTTTCTTTTAACATCTTTGAATGGGAATCTATGTTATATTTTAACCAATAAAGTTGGTCAAACTGCTTGAGGATAAATGTTCTTATTTAACCTACTGATATAGTAAATTATTTTAGTAGTTTCCTTATATTGAATGTCTTTATACTTCTTTTTTGAAAACTGTTATACTAATAATTGTTAAATCATGCTTCTACTTCTACATTAATTATTTCTGGATTTCATATCTTCTTTTTGGTTTATGTTATGAGTTGTGTAGCTTCTTATCTCTTAGGACCTGAAAAAGTTTATAAAATGCCAATTAATTTGTTCTGTGAGAAAATGAAATAATTCATCAGTGACAATTAAAAAAACATTTTGTATAAGTTTCTCAATGTTATTGTCAGTTATAGAGTCATTGAATTCTCTGTGTAGTAGGTAAAATAATGTATTTATTTAGAAAATTATCCTTTTAGTTGTTTCAGCTTTAGCACAAAGTGATCATGGATACAATTTTGCAAAATGTATTATATTCATGATTATTTTTCTTTTCTCTGTGTTAACAGAGGTTAGTCTGGTGTATCTACTTTGCTAAATTTTTGTAGTGGCTAATCTTGGATGAATGCCACTATTTTTACGGTGAGGTCATAATGAAAATAAAGCAGTTGAGTAATGAATACAATATCTGAAAGAAGATGGAACTTAGAATTTGCACTCGTGAGGCAGTGTCACCCATTTCTGGTGTATTAGTTTTCTGTTGCTACTGTAACAAATCACTACAAACTTAGTGGCTAAAACAATACAAATTTATTTTCTTACAATTCTGTAGGTCAGGATTTTGACGTGAAGGTCAAAATTGAAGTTCTGAAACTAATGGGTTAAAATTAAGGTGTCGACATTTTTTCATTTCTTTCTGGAGGTTTTGAGGGAAACTCTGTTTCCTTGTCTTTTCCAGCTTCTAGAAGCCTCCCACATTCCTTTGCCTATGTCTGCCTTCTCCATCTTCAAAGCCAGCAACAGTGGGTCAAATTTTCTCACCTGAGATCCTTCTGACTCTCTTCTGCCTCCCTTTCCCACTTTGAAGGATCTGTGGTGATTAGATTGGGCCCACCCAGATAGTCCAGGTTGTTCAAGGTCCTTAACCTAATCACATCTGTAAAGTCACTTTTGACTTGTAAGGTAACATGTTCATAGACGACAGGTAGTGGATAAGGATGTGGACAACTTTCATGGGCCATTATTCTGCATACCACATCTGTTTTCCTTGTCATTCATGTTTTAGATTCGGATCAAATTGCACAACTTTGGTAAAATAAATTAATATAAGTGTATCTGATTTTTATCCATGACTTCTTTTCTTTAATCTTAGTCCAATTCATCTTTTAATTGTTTTCTAAGCATGTTCCAAAGACTTGTTATGCTTTCTATTGTTGGGCAGGGATCTATCTACATAAATTATTACATTTGGATACAATTTTCATTAAATTATGAATAGTCCCTGTGTTAATACAAAGATTGTATTGACAAAATTTGTTTGCCTGGGTTGACCATCAGTAATCAAACTAATTACTTATCAGCTCAGAAACAGTATTATATTTGGAAAACATTTTCCAATGCCACTTGTTACAAAAAAAATGGGCAGGACATCAGAGTATGAGTAAAACAAAATAAAATTTTATTATTGATTTGTGTATACTTTAGAAAAAATATGCTTAATACTGCTTCTTTTAAAAGTTTTACTTATGTTAGTCATTTAATAATTTTTTAAAAATAAGCTACTGGTATGATTTTCAGGAAAACATGCTTTCTGAAGTAAACAATGACATCTGTACAGACGCTGCATAAATCCAAATTTCTTAGAATTCTTAAAAAAATTATGTGGAGTGTTTCTGTGATTTAAGTACTATTCAAGAATCAATGCTTTTTTGGATTAAAAAAAATTTTTTTTATTTTGTACTTGACACTTGACACATAATTGATTACACATATTTATGGAATACAAAGTTGACTATCAGTATTTGTGTACAATATGTGATGATCAAATCAGTATTATTAGCATGTTCATCTTTACAAATCACAATCGTTATTTGTGTCCATTAACTAATTTCTCCCTAACCCACTTCCCCTTCCCCTTTCCCACTTGTATGACCATAGATCTGTTCTCTCCTTCTGAACATTTAAAGTATTATTGTGGGTCTTTCTTTCTTTCATTCATTCTTAGCTCCCACATATGAGGGAGGACATGTGGTATTTCTCTTTCTGTGCCTGGAAGCAGGCAAGGGAGCAAGCCCAGGGTCTTAGGCAAGGAGCCCAGGGAATACCCTTTGCCCAAAAGCAGGCAAGGGATAATGCTAGAAACATCACTTCCACATGGGTGGACCACCACAGCCACCACCACAGCCGTGGCTGCTGAAAAAGCAGCTTGATGCCACAGCAGCAGCCTTAGCCACCAGGCAGGGGGCCCACTGGCACCTGATTATTGACACAAGAAGACATCAGTGTAGAGGTACTAGAAATACGAAAACCCAAGAAAATATTACACCACTAAAAGAATACAGTAATTCTCAAATACCAGGCCTTAAAGAGCAGGAAACACGTGAAATGACTAAAAAGAAATTCCAAGAAACAATCTCAAGGAAACTCAGTGAGATACAAGAAGACTCAGACAACATAATGAAATGAGAAAAAAAGATCCAGGATGTGAAGGAGGACATTTACAAAGAGATTAATACCTTAAAAAAGAATGTAGCAGAACTCATAGAACTGAAAGATTCACTCAACAAAATTAAAAACACAACTGATATCTTGAGCAGCAGGCTAGAACAGGCAGATGAAAGAATTTCTGACTTTGAAGATAGTCTTTTTGAAATAACACAGGCAGACATAGAAAAGTAAAAAAGAATTAAAGAAAGAAGAAAATCTAAAAGAGTTAGCAATCAATCTTAAGCACACAAATATTCAAATCATGGGTGTTCCAGAAGGGGAGGAGAAAGGAAAAGGCATGAAAAACCTTATTCGATGAAATAATAACGGAGAACTTCCCAGGTATAGGGAGAGACAAAGAACTTCAGATCCAGGGGGCACAAAGGTCTCCAAACAGATTCAACCCAAAAAAGATCCTCTCCAAGACATATTATAGTCAAACTGTCAAAGCTCAAAGACAAAGAGAAAATTTTGAAAGAAGCAAGGGAAAAGCATCAAATCACCTATAAGGGTGCCCCTATCAGACTAATAACAGATTTGTCAACAGAAACTCTATAGGCCAGAAGAAAATGGGAAGATACATTCAAAATACTAAAAGAGAAAAACTTCCAGCCAAGAATATTATACCCAGCAAACCTGTCCTTCAGAATTGAAGAAGAAAAAGTGTATTTTCCAGACAAACAAAAGCTGCAGGAGTTCACTACCACATTACCAGCCCTATAAGAAATCCTAAAGGAAGTCCTGCATCTGAAATTCAAAAAATGATAATCCCTACCACAAATACACACGAAAGAACAAAACCCACCTGTGGAACAAAAATGGAAGCAAGAAAGAGAAAGAAACTAAATCTTACCACCACACAAAGCCAGAGTGACAGTGTAATAATGTCCCTGTTTTATTTTTGATTTTAGTAATTATGGTCTTCTTGCTTTTTTCTTGGTTGTAGAAAAAGGTTTGCAAATTTTGTTGATTTTTTTTAAAGAATCAACTTTTGGTTTTGTCGATTTTTCTCTATTGTTTTTTAATTCCCTATTTCATATGTTTCTGTTGTAATCTTTGTTATTTCTTACTTATATTTGCTTTTGGTTTAGTTTGCTCTTCTTTTTCTATTTTCTTAAGGTAGAAGTTTACATTACTGATTTGAGATTTTTCTTAATTTAATATGGATGTTTAGAAGTATAAATTTTCATCTAAGCACCACATGAGCCCTGCATCCTATAAATCTTGATATGTTGCACTTTGATCTTTATCTCAAAGTATTCTCGAATTTCCTTGTAATTTTTTTTTTACTCACTGTTTATTTAGGAGAGTGTTGTTTAATTTCCACACATTTGTGAGTTTTCTACATTTCCTTCTGTTATTGCAATGAGAGAACATATTTTCTATGCTCTTAGTCTTAAAAACAAAGTTTATGTAAAGATTTCCATTATCTTTCAATTCTATTTTTCCAAACTTTTTGAAGTGCCCTTATATTTATACTCTGTTTTATTTATTTTTTATAAAATTTATGTTGCTAAATAGCTCTCTAAATTTATGTGGCTAAATAGCTCTCTAAAGAGCTATTTCAAATAATTGTAGAGATTATAAAATGAAATATGTAAATCTTAAATTTTATATCTCCAGTGTTTTCAAAAAATTGAAGCCTTACTTTTTACAGAGTATTTTGTTATTTATCTCTTATTCAGTTTATGTATTTGTTATTTGAAGAAATAAATGTGCATATACTTGTTAAAAAAAATCACTGGTAATCTACAAAAATATTGGTTTGCTCTACTGTGTAAAGCAAGTTGATTCTCTTTGAATATATGTGTATATTGGTTCAAAACATATCATTCATGTTTTAAAAAAAATCTGCTGGGAATGAAAAATAGTTCAGCCACTGTGGAAATGAGTTTTGAGGTTCTTCAAATAGTTAGAGTAGGATCATCATATGATCCCTCAATTTCTGTCCTAGGTGTATATGCAAAAGCATTGAAAATGGGTATCCAATCAAGTACATATACACATATGTTCACAGCAGCACTATTCACAATAGTCAACAGGTAGAAACAGCCCAAATGTCTACCAATGAATGAATAAATAAACAAATCATAAAATATCCATAGAATGGAATATTTTTCCACCATAAAATGAAATAAAGTACTGGTACATATGATACAAACTACAACATGAATGAACTTCCAAAATATTATGCTAAGCAAACGAAGCCAGGAATAAAAGGTTACATACATACTTTATGGTTCCATGTATATGAAATAACCAGAATAGATGAAACCATATAGACAAAACACAAATTGGTGGTTGCCAGGGGCTGGGTGTTAGAGGGAAGGGGGAAAAACTGATTAGTAGGCACCAGGATTTACTTTGCAATGGTGGAAATGTTTTGGAACTAGATTTAAGGAGTGGTTGAACAACCTTGTGAATACTTTAAATGCCACTGAATTGTTCATGTTAAAATGTTTATTTTTTGGCACGTGAATTTCACCTTAATAAATTAGCTATTATTTTTTTTAAAAAATGGTCTATGTACAGCTAGATAGGAGGAATAAGATCCAGTGTGCTACAGCAGTATATAGTGACTATAATTAACAACAAGTTATTGTATAGTTTCAGTTAACTAGAAGAGAGGATTTTGAATGTTTCCAACACAATGAAATGATAAAAAAAAAAAAAAAAGAAAAAATGTCAGTGGTGGCCAGGGTTTCAGGAGATGAGTGAGGAAGGGAGGGATGAACAGGTGGAGCACAGAGGATTTTTAAAGCAGCAAAACTGTTCTGTATGATACTTTAATAGTGAATGCATGACGTTATGCACTAGAAAAAACCCATAGAAAATGTACTATGCAAGGAGGGAACCTTAATGTAAAATTTGGTTAATAATAATAAATCAATATTAATTCATAATTGTAACAAATGTACCACACTAATATAACACTTCAATGTTAGGAAACACTGTATATGCGGGTGGGGGGAGGTCATGAGAACAATCCATATTTTCTGCTCAATTTCTCTATAAAACTAAAACTGTTAGAAAAATAAATAAAATTTATATTAGAAAAAGTCTGTGGTACAACCTTTATAAGTTTTCATTGAGGACTAGGATATTTATTCTCTTAGGTTCACAACTCTGACGGGGGATTCTGCTCCTTAGTATTTTTCTGCCTGAGTTGCATCACTATAATGTGGCCTTTCCTCTCTGGACCTTGAGCTTCAATGACTGCAGGGTGTCCTGTTACCCCTCAGTAGCACAGTAACAGCCACAGAATCTCTCTACAACCTTTGATCTTCCTCCACTATGCCTATTTCCCAGTTGAGTGTAATCCTCATCAGATTCATGCTGAAACTCACAAGAAGTGCTCACAGCCCACTTGCCTACACACTGACCATGAATATTTATTCTACTACCCAAATCCAGAGCACAGAGATGCTCTGGTATATTGTCTATGATACAGATTCAACCTGTGGGTACTTTGACTCAGATGGCCTCTATTTTTAGATTCCAAGTACAAATGAGAATTCTACTGAAATTTTCCAGAACTTGGAGATCCATTTCTAATTCAAGGGGAAGACAGAAATCTGCTCTGACTGATCACATGTTTCTGTATCCTCTGAGTGCTAACCACAGAACTATTTTTAAAATAAAAAAGAAATTAAGTTGTAACTCTTCTCTTATTCCAGAATTTGAATCTCCTCTTAGGCAAGATGTGATACTTACTGACTATGAAAGAAATAGGGAATAAAAAGAAAAATGTGGTAATCTAAACCACATATGTTAAGACTTCAGAAATCTTATTCTTAAATTAGTAGAGCTCTGTACATGGGTGGTTCCCAACACTTTAATATTACTGTGTAGATTATCTCAAAACCATATAATTATAAGTCTACTTTCTGTACCTGTTATGATAGTAATGGGAACCAGGAGACAAAGAGGTGGGTAAAGAGAGAGTGTTTTTCTTTAAAAAAAAAAAAAAAAAAAAAAAAAAAAAAACTTCAGAAAACACTCCTAAACAACAGCACAAGGTTCTGTGTATTTTTGACCTATACCAAATAACTGAAGAGCATAACTGCATTGATGTCAGGTCTATGATCTCAGCACAGCACAGTTTGGTCAGGCATTTTGATTAAAGATCATTGTTAATAGCTCAATGACTATTGATCAGGAGTTCTGTGATAGATTATTAAAATTGCCACAGATTCTTTCCTCTCCAGTCTTCACAAATTTACCTTGGGACATTACAGATCTTCTCATGACGTGGATTTTATTTCCCCACCCCTTGTATCTGGGTTGTTTATGAGACTTGCTTTGACCAACAGAACATTAGCAAATATGAAACAGCAGGGACTTGAAAAGAATGTGCATATTGAGCTCATTCTTTTGCTGTTCTTGGAACTCTTTGATAGCCATGTGGACAAGCCTGGACTCATGTGAAGGATTAGAGACCTCATGGAATGTGACCCCACTTATCCCAGCCATTCCAGACAAAGCCATTATAAACCTCTCAGTCCAAGCCAATCCACCAGCTCACTGCAGATGCATGAACAAGCCTAGCTGAAATCAACCAAGTCTGGCCCAGACGTAATGAATCACACAGCTGAATACAGTTCAAATAGTCAACACACAAAATTATGAGCTAAATAAATAACTGTTTTTGGCTACTACATTTTGGATTATTTACTTGCACCAAGAGATAACTGGTAAACCTAATTATTTTTCTATTCTACAATTTATTTACCATTACATTCTAATTCCACAAGATAAAATATAAATTATACCACCTTCCATTTGTTGAGCACTTACATATTACAGGTATATTGCTAAAAATTATACGCTTTGAAAAAAGATTTTTTAAGGTTTGTGTTATGGATTGAATTGTGCTGCTCACCACCTCCCCACCCTCATTCATATGCTATAGTCCTAACCACCAAGTTACTGCAATTGGAAATAGGTCCTTTAAGGTTAAACGAGATCATAAGAGTGGGATTCTAATCCAGTATGACCAGTGTCTTTATAAGAAGAGAGATATCAGGAGTACACACACACAAATAAAAGCCCATGTAAGGACACAGCAAAAAGGCGGCTATCTACAGCCAAGGAGAGAGGCCTCAGGAAAACCAAACCTGCCAACACCTTAATCTTGGATTTCCAGACTCCATAATGGTGAGAAAATAAATGTCTGTTGTTTAAGCCACCTGGTCTATGACATTTTGTTATGGCAGCCTTAAGATATGGATATAGTTTATATTATCGCCTTCTTTTTCCAGATGAGGCAACTAAGTCTGAGAGGTATTTATGTAATTGGTTTGCAGTAACACAACTAGACTTAAACAGGGATGAGACCCTAAACCAGGTCATTTTGATGGTGAAACCAGGTTCTTAACAATATACAGAAAACAAAGTATGATTTTATTTGACTGCCCTGACAGTACCAATGTTAGTATATAAGATAAAAACTCAAAAACTTACAGCAAATATTCAAAGAAACCTTACTTATGTCAAATATAATTTTAAAAGAAGATGAAACACAACCTCTCCTCCCCCCCCCACCTCAACACAAATGACTGTTTAAAGAGAGATAAGAAATGAAAGAGAAAATGGAAGTAAGATCATCTATTGATCCAATGAGAATAGATACTCTGAAGACCTCTTTGGTTTCCTTTCTTCACCCAATTCTTTATAATTACAGCTTTTGTATACCGTGTAAATTTTCTACCACAACATGTTTCATTGTTTACCCATTATGTAGTCTTTCTTTTAAATGTTTCTGTTTTGTTTATTTTTATTATTTTCCTTTAATGAAATACTTGATAGGAGGTGGCTTCATTTAACTTCCAGGCCTCCTTCAGTGTCGCGAAGTCTCCATATTCTATCTTTAGGCCAAATGACGTTTGCTGTTTTCTTAATTCTCTACATCTACTTTACTTCCCTGTCTTTTGTCAGTTAATTCTCCAGCATAGGGGCATAAGACAGGGTTCTGAAGGCACCTATCTGTGCTAGGCAACCCATGGACAAAGATAGATGAGCTGCTGGTAACAAAATTCAGGTGAACGTACTCTCCCGTTCCCCAAGTCAAACTTAGCTCTAAAGCAATCAATGATTAATTAAAAGTAGTGAACATACATTTAATGATCTTTACTAATGAGTTTGGACAAACACTTGGATTGATTAAAAACTAAATAATGAGCATGCCTAAAACTCTTGCACCCATCAATAACTGTTTTTAAAGTCGAGTACCAAATATTTTTATTTTTAGTGTTGCATCATGTACAATTTATGTTTAATAGATTCTGATATTATGCATCTATATGTTTTTGTTTTTAACTTAGACCTACCTGACAATTTTGGTAATGTATGTTTTTAACAATTCTATCAAGAGATGAATAGCAAAAGTCTATTAAAAACTATGTCTTCCTTATATAACCCACTCCCTTACCTTTTTAGACAGATTAGTCTCAAAGCTCCCAAAGACTTCTTGGAATAATTCATTTTTTTTTCTTTTCAATATTAACATTTAGTTAACATACACTATACAAAATAATACTAAATGTCTTACAGTATCACAGTTTTTATATTCTTCAATTTCTTTTATGGCACAAAACTGGTTTGTCTGTCCCATTTATGCTATGCATAGGTTAATATTTTTAAAATACCTTGTGTTATATTACTTATATAGATTATGATTCAACAACTGTTTTTGAACCACATATAAAGATTTGATTTATTTTTAAGAATTTTCAGCAGTGTAATATTCATTTTTTAAAAGTTATAGAATTATACATAGAACTTAATGTTCATGAGATTATGACAATCCTCTCAAATCTTCTTTCAAGGATATCCCTGACGATTTTGTGTGAATGTTTTGAATTGTTCTCAGGAGACCATAGCCCATCATCAGGTATTTGAAGCACATTTCTTTGAACTCAGTCTGACCTCTTTGATTTTCCAAGTCTTCTACACAATAATTAACAGCAAAGTAGGTCCACAGTGCTTGAGTCCCCTCCCAAATTTGAGAAAGAACTTTGAGCATGTTATATATGAGCTCTCCAAGAAGACAGGAAAGAAAAACATTAGAAAACTGAAGAGGTATGAAGTGAGAAACTGAGTTTTGACACTCCTGGAAATATTAAATGACGATAAGATACAACAGAATAGAATTAAAATACCAAAAGCAGTATGCACCTGGGGGGGGGAAAAATCATAGCCTTGGTTAATAGGCCCAACTTACATGTGTTACTTTTGAAAAACAATTTATTGGCAAGTTTTGTTATCTTCAAATATTAAACAGGGATAGAACTGCCCTTCTCTCAGAAATTTAAAATACCTAATACAATGTCTGTGGTGATGCAGAATATCACATGGCAAGAGCTGAGCAAGAACACATAACTGTGCTCACTTGCTCTCCTTATAAGGTCCCCAGTCTACTCCCTGACAACCCATTAATTGATTAACCCATTAATCCATGAATGGAAGAATTCATTCACAAGGACATAGTCCTCAAGATCCAATCACCTCTTAAAGGGCCCACCTTTCATACACCATAGTTGGATTCCCATCCTCTTAACACTCTTACAATGGGGATCAAGCTCCAATGAATTCTGGGGGGACATTCAAACCATAACAACAATGATAACATTTTACTTAACCACAGCACATTTCAAAACCGTGAAACTGACATTGGTAAAAAATTATTAACTAAACTACAGATTTTTTCAGAATTCACCAGTTGTTACACATACTTGGATGTGTGTGTGTTGGGGGGGTAGTACTTTAAAATTTTATCATATGGGTAAATTCATGTAACCACCATCTCAGTCAGGTATAGACTGTTGCCTCACTCCAAAGAAACTCTCTTTTGCTTCCTGTTTTAAGTCACATCTTTATCCCAGTCCTAACCCCTGGAAACTTCTGTCTAATCTGTCCTCCATCACTATACTTTTATCATTTCAAGAATGTGATATAAATGGAATCATATATACAGTATGTAATTTTTTGAACTATTCTTTCACTAATCATAATGTTCTTGCATTGATCCAAGTTGCTGTGTGTATCAGTAATTTGTTCCTTTGGCCGAGTAATTTTCCACTGTACAGATGTACCAGGGCCTTTTTTATCCCATCCACATCTACCCATTCAAGGTTGAAAGGCATTTGGGTGGTATATAGTTTATATTGCACAGAAAGCTGTTAAGAACATTGTGTAAAGATTTCCATATCTATAAGATTCTATTTTCTAGCATAAACACTCAGGAGTCTGATTACTGGGTTATAAAATGAGTATGTTTAACATTTTATGAAATGCCAAACTGTTTTCCAGTGGGGCTGTACCATTTTATATTTCTGGCAAAAATGTTTGAGAGATCCGTTTGCAGATGGGTGGAATTTTAAGTAATGTGAGATATAACATTATTTCTTGTCTCTGATTTCTTGGACAAAGGGGACTTGGTCATGAAATCATCTGGGAAAAACTGCTCAGGTGAATGCTAATACTGAGACACAAGACAGCATATGATTCACTTTTATGTAAAATTTTGTTTCCTGAAATGATTGAGTAGCTACATTGACATGGGATTCAGCTGCTTGGAAATTTACAAATTACTATTTATATTAATCAGACCATATTCTTATTTCTGTTCAAAATAGACAACAGGCTTTTTTGTGTGCAAGTCATCCTAAATAAACTAAAATTCTTAGGGTGTTCAGAGATTCCTGGCAATATGGTCATTCATTAACAGTATGAGGACAGGAGAACTCAATCTGGTGGAGGAAGCGTTAACAAGATTTGGAAAGTAATACAATCCCAGCAGCCAAACAAGAGTTACTTTAAAATAGCTCCTATTTAAAGAACCCACATGTACTTTAGAAGCAAGATAATGTCTTGTGTTATCTTCACAGTGAAAAAAGACAATCCCTGGGAACATTTTCATTGCAGCAGTAGGCTGCAATGAAACAGGACTAAGCAGTAGGCTGCTGCATTTTTAAAGTATGAAAGTAATTTATTCCTAAATCAATGACAAAAATTGTTAATGTAATTTTAATTTTTTTCTGCTTAGTCAATTACAAAGCCATAGGGAAAAATAATTGGATAAGGATGAGATATCCAACCAAACAATGTTAAACTACTCAGAGTCGTTCTTTACATTTAAGTATCATTTATGATAGTTAATGGAATCAAAAATAGTGTGCTTCAAATACTTTAAGCTATGGAAATTATCCTCTCATGGAACTCATTTATTTTAAAACTTCCTCTTTATAGCTCCATGTGTTTTCCTAAATTTGCCTTGTTTTGCCAGCTAAAAATAAAATGAGAGGAAATGGAATTACTTTTTATCAAAGTAAACAATTATACATACCTGTGAATGTTTTTTTCTTCTGTGAAATGGCGATGGAGACTCTGAGAGTCATTGTAAAATATAATGAATTTAAAATAATCAATAAGAAGGAGAGGAAAGGGAAGAAAAATACATGATCTCCCTGATCACAGAGGGTAGGCATGGACTGAAGTGTGTCAGAACCACCAAGGCTCTAGGTGCTTTTTCTCAGGTGAAAATGACAGTGGTTGTTTGCCATCTATCCATTCTGCTGACTTCATGACTTAATTCATTATTTCTTTCATATTGAACTTAATGTTTCTTTTTGCAGTCATGTTGTACCTATAGTTTATTAGTTCTTTCCCTTTAAATGTTACTTGTATCTTGGGAAAACTGAAAGTAGAAAGTCTCAACAAAAAGTAATAAGCTTCTTTGACACACTGTTAACAGCAATAATCCCAACAACCTCAAACAAGAAAGTGGAAGTTTTTCCTATAAAGGCAAAGACATCAACAATATGTTTCCATTTATATTACGTACCTTCAAGGTAATCAACAGGAATAAAACAAATGCATTCCTTTCACTGATTATATTTCCCAAGGCAAGTTTATTACCACATCTCAACAGCCATAAATTATCAATTTAAACCAAATATAGACATTATTATGCACCAGAGTGTGTTTATATGGGGACTAGAAATGATTGGACGGTAGGAACTTATACCTAAGTATTTCAGAAGTAACCATAGTAAAAATATTCCTTTCATTACAATTATGCTCAGTAGAAATTAGATAAAGGAACATTGTAAAATGTGCATTTTGGTGCAGATTATTTATCAGACATGCTCTGTGGACAATGAAAGCTCAAGTTAAGCGTATTTAACTGCATACTGTAAAACACAAGATTAAACTCAGGATTGGGTGAGCTATACACAATTACTGGTGTCAGCAGTTTAAATATAGTTCTTGCTGAGAACACCTTCAAGATAACTGTTCAGACCCATGCATTTTGCCAAGCAGAGGCAGTAATTGGTAACTGTCGGTGCTACCTGCAAACACCATCTTCCTTCAAGAATAACCCAGCATGATTTGCTCTCAGCAATTGGCTGCACTTTTGCTGACTTCTTGTCCGTGGTTTTTCACACACAGTCACAGATAAACCCACTGTAACTGAATACAGCTGATGACTCATTTCATGGCTTTCTGCTTGTCTCTTTCAAAGCTGTATGTTGTTTCTGGTTTAGAAAGAACAAGCATCTATTTTTAAAGAAAGGATGAATTTACTGCATTACTATTCAGAGAAAGACCAAGCAGGCATCTTATAATCTTATTCTGTCACATGCAGACCATTCTTGGATTTTGTTCCGTAAATACAGCAAAGTTTTACTTTAAGAAACAATGTCAAAGTGACCTTCAAGCCTATCTATAGAATTTCATGTGTTGCTAGAGTAAATGCAGAATTCAAATTGAGTTTCCCTGCAAAATACATTTTGGAAGGAGACATTTCTCGAGATTACAGATGGTTCAAAAGCAATTTAATGCTGGGTACACTTGGGGTGCTGTCTGATTCATGAATAATGAGGACACTTACTTGTTCACTTGATATATGGTATTCAAACAGAACTCAGTGAATATTTCTTATGGAAAAGGTGTCTGCTGGAGTGGTTATGTATGGGGGACTTGCCACAAAAGGGTTCAGAGTTTGAATTGATGTAAAATGGGCTAATTTTCTTTTCTTTTAAAAGAAAATATATTATTTTGCCTGAGAACTTGATAAGAAATGAACACTTGTCAATGTTGAAAATTAATTATTCATAAAGTATTGTAAATAAAATATCAGTCTTTATTTTAATCATGTAGAAATAATGTTCTAATCCATGTTTTACTAAAATAATTTTTTAAATATATTTTTTAATTCAATGACTACATGTACAATTGCCCACAAATGATTAGAAAATTTGAAGAAAATCGTGTACATTTACTGTCTGGCAATTTAATGACCAAACCATTCCCGATCTTTGCTCTTGCCTGTAATCAAAATCAGAGATTTTATTACCTGTATGTTAAAGTAGTAAAATCAACTGCAGCCTTACTTCATGTATGTGTGTGTTCAAGTCTGAATGCATTTATTTTTGTTGTTTGTTTTTGTGTCCTGTTTTATCTACGTTGAAAACATTTTTTTTTATTTCAGTTTTTGTTTTTTGTTTTATTTGTTTTATATTCAATTGTTTCTCTAATATTTCTGTAAGGTAGCTGGTTATTTACAAGAAGCAAATAGCCAGATTATAAATACTTTATATTGTGTCTCCTGCTGATATTATTAAGTACTTATTTATTAATGTGAAAGCTTCAAAGGAAACGTGGACAACTGTTGTTATAGCCACAGGTCCAGTTTCCATTAAAATGGAATGATTCTAACATGTGTTTCCCCAACCGTATTTCTTGGCTATTATACATTTATAGTGCAAATAAATCGTTCCCTTAGAAAATGTTGCTTTTTCAATGAGGACTGACCATTTTATTTAAATTGAAGGGCTTTTTTAAAAAAATCAGTTCTCTTTAGTTCCCTTTTCTTTATTTTTCTGTAGCATTTATTTTCTCCATAAATATTACATAACTTGCATATAATTATACTTGTGTTCTATCTTCCTTTATTAGAATATTTGTGTCATGAAGACAAGAATTTTTGTTGGCTTTCTTCACCAATCTATATACAACAACTTGAATAGCTTCTGGAGCACAGAAAGTGTTTAAAAATACTGAATACTGAATGAATGAAAGAATACTCACTAGGGTCCTGAGATTAAAAAAATTCATATATAAATGTTGGAATATAATTTCATAGTCTATCTATCTTTTGCCTTTTTATTATAAAATCAAAATTTTAATTTTTTTTTTTTTTTTAGAGATGCTAAATCTATTTGGAATGATGTGATACTCTTACAGATTTATGGTTCTTTAGTGTTTTGGTCTAGATAGTAAAGATAGTTTTCTTATCAGAAAACTCATTTGTCAGCTAATGTATACGGAATTTAAATTTGTTCTATTTTTAAAATACAGATCTCCTTTCAGACCTTTTGAAGACCTTAAAGAATTTCACATAACTTTGTAAATACTGTGAATCTGTGTAGAAAATTGTGAGATAAATTGTTGTGGGACTTCAGAGTGCATAAGAACTTTAAAAAGGATAACGAAATAACTGAAACTACAGGAGAAATATATAAAGATAATATTATAGAATGATAAAAATTATAAAATAACTATTTCCTTACGGAAAAATATATTTCATATTAAAAAGTACATTTGCTGAGTAGATCCATTACATACAAAGCAGAGAAAAATTAGGAGACAGACCAATAAAAAACCCAAATTATAACTTATGTAATATATAAGCTTAATGTGACACAAAGTATTCCAATCAGTAGTGGCTTAGGCCCAGGAACAAAGGGGCATGAGGAATTTTGGGGGGAGAAATATAAAATTTCTGAACCTTGATTTTGGTGGTATTTTCATGCATTTCTATATCTGTCAAAATTCAAAAAGTCATATTCTTAAATGAGTGCCATTTATTGTACATAAATTATTTTTCAGCAAATTGATGCGGAAAACCAAAAGTCATTAAAGATATTTTAGACAGATAAAAATTATGACAAGTCATCCAAACAGACGCTTACTAAAAATATTATTTACGCATAAACAAAATGACTCCTATTGGAAATTCAGAGGAATGCAGAGAGTAAATAATAAAAACTGATTGTATAAGAAATAATGATGTTTCGTTTCATGGAAATATATACCCAATTAAATAGAAGACTGAAGTGGAATATAAGCTTTGAGAGCAGCTTGATATAAATTCTTCTAAGTTACTTATATTGACCAGGAATAAGCCAAAAACACACATGCATTTTATACTAGGTCAGTTAAGAAGGTATGTTATTATCTCTTGGCTAAGCACTAAAACAATAAAGAGTAAAAAATTCCTAAGGTAGTAGAGAGAAACATAATTAAAAACATGCATATGCTAAAGAGGAAAGGTGGGACAAATAAAAAGGAAACAGTAAGATGGTAAATTAAAACTCAAACATGTGAGTAACTGCATTAATTTTAACTCAGCTAATGTGGCAATTAAGAGGCAAAGGCTATTAGAGTGTATACACAAGCACACACACACAGACACAAATACACTGATATATAAAAAGAAACACACAATAATGATAAAATGTTAATTTCATGAAGAATATATAAAAATTCTAAAGTCTACGAACCTTCTAAAATATTCTCAAATAGATGTAAAACCAATACTTACAAAACTGAAAGGCAAATCCACAGTTATAGTGAGATATTTTAATATACTCTCACAGTCACTGATAGAGTAAGTAGACAAAAAAATCAGCAAGAATATAGGAAATTTCAACATGTGATTAACCAATTCAATTCACTTGATATATATGGAGCATTATACACACACAAAAAGCAAGATACACAATAGTTTAAATTGCATGTATAACTTTTAAAAAATTTAACTGTATGCTTCACCACAAACCAGATCTCAATTAATTATAAAGGAGTTAAATTATAGAGTATGTTTTATGGGTACAATAAATTAAGCTGTAAATAAAAAACAAAAAGATAATTGAAAGATTATAATTTGGAAATTAAGAAATGTACTTCTAAATAAGCCATAGATCAAAATGAAACAAAAAAATTAATAATAATAGCTTTGATTAATCATAATTAATTACTACACATCAGAACTTATGAGATACATAGAAGCTGTACTTGGAGGAAAATTTATAGTTTCAACGCATATTTCAGAAAAGAATAAAAGCTAAATAAATAAACTACTTCTTAAGAAGTTAGAAAAAAGATCATAAAATTAACCTCCCAAAAATACAAGAATGAAAAAATTAAAATAAAGGTATAAATTAATGAAACAGAAATTGAGTGTACAACAGAGAGTCAACAAAGTTAAAATTTAGTTTGTTAAGATTTGATCTCATAAAAGTTCTTCGATTTCTTGAAAGAAGGCACAAAAAGTCAACATTGGAAATTTAAAAAAACAAAAAGAACTTTACCACATCTTGCAGGTATTAAATATTCTACAACATTAATACATACTGGATGTTCATAAATAGACAGATTCAAAATTGTAAAGATGTCAAATATCCTCCAATTTAAATATGAGTTAAATGCAATCCCACTCCAAATTTCATCATTTTTCATCATTTCTTGGAACATCACAAGGTGATTAAAAAAATATCAACAATCAATAATAGTCAATTCATTCTTCAAGAAGATCAATGTGAAAGATCTTGCTTTCCTGGATATGAAAGCTCATTATAACTTTATATTAAATAAAATAGCCTGGTATTGACTCAAGGATATATTAAAAGACCAGTGGGACAAGATAGACAAAAAATATATCATTGCATATTTGATTAGTTTATGCACCAAGTAAATTGCAATATATTGAAAGTGCATAAGGACAAAGAAAAGGATAATATACTCAATAAATAATATTGTGCCAGTTGGTTAAGAATATAGAAAAAAATATTTATCACATAAACAAAAGCTATTCTAAATAGATCGTTGATATAAATGTAAAAGGGAAAACAAACAATCTTTTAGAAAATAATATAAGAAAACATCATTATAACCTCGAGGTAAGGATTTCTTAGATACAGTATAACTATGTAATTCAATGTTTTATTTGGAACTTATTTTGATGTAAAAGAGAGGTGCTATTAGCAATTATTCTAAGTTATGCCGAACCAAGAATGTTTCAAGCAAATCAGGACATAGGGGTTGTTAAATAAAAAGGACACAAAAAGTATTAACCATAAAGAAAAAGATACATTTTATTAAAATTATGTATTAAAATTAAAAATTCATAAAATTAAGAGTATGAAAGTGAAAAGGTTAAGTGACATAATGGGAAAATATATTTGTATCTAACTTTTACAGTAAATTCCTTCAAAGACAAAATACACGAACCAGTAGAAAAATGTCAAGGAAGTTGAATAGGAACATCACCAGAGGAGATTCGATGGTGAATAAACATGTTAAAACCTCTACTTTATTAATAACCAGGGAAATGCAAGTTTTAAAAAGTTGACTATATTATGTGTTGGCAAGGATGTTCAGCAACTTAAACTTACATACTATTGATGTACAACCACTTTGGAAAACAATTTGGCATTATCTACACAAGTATAAAATACACAATACTCTGTGATCTACCAACTCCCCTCATATTCCCAACAGAGATGTTTGCATGTGCAGCTTTCAGGAATGTTCATGTCTGGTTTAATTGTGGCAGTTGTCAACTAAAAACAACACACATCCAAAAATGTTAGAATCATTAAATTGTGATATACACAGGAACTGTGCATATACATGAAAATAAACAATTGTTAGGCACATCAACATGGAAAGCCTCCTGAATACAATGTAAAAAAAGCAATGTGAAATTATACAAATTATTTGATTTCACTAATCTATAGTACAAAGAAAAGCTCAAAATATAAACTACATATTAGAAGTCACGATGGTGGTTTCACTAGATGAGAGAAATGGGATCATAACTGAGAGTAGGTTTGAGAGGGTTTCTTTGGTGCTAGCAATGTGCTATGTCTTGACCTGAGTAGTGGTTATATGAATTTTACTTCTATGGTAATTCACTTTGCAGTTATCTTTTATTCTGTTCGTTATTCTGTATTTCTGGTATACCTAACCAAAAAAAATTTGGAAACGACACCAAATATTTGAAAGAAAAAAATTATATATACTAGTATATATTACATATTTACCAAATTAAAAGTAGTTTAAAAAAGGACAGAACAAAAACTGGTGTAGATTTAAAAACATGTAGGTAAGGTGACTTTCAAGCCAAGATGAATTATTAAATATAAACAAGGTGGCAGATGATATAAGAAAAAAAATCTCCAAGTATATGTATCTGCAGGCAAACCAATAGATGTTATCACAAAATTCAGCAGTGTGGCTGAATAAAACTTAAATAAGCAAAAATGGAGAGTGTTGGTTTAAATATTTCTAAGATATGCTTCTTGATAAAGATCCTATTTATAATAATAAAAACGTATAGCACTAAGGAATATTCAATAAAAGCAATCGGGGACCTTCAGGAAGAAAATTATAAAATTTTATCGAAGAATGCAAATAAAAGGAGATATATTTAAAAATTTGAGGCAATTTCCATTGTAATTTCAACAGAACTTTTGCGGAAATAGACAACATATTTAAATCTGGAAGGTGGGATTGAAGCAGCAGGCATCGGGCCCCAAAGGCTACTGAAGAGCACCAGCCATGTAAAGGTTAGAGGAAGTGCTGCCTTTACTCCCCTAGCCCCTGCCAGGCCTCCTGCTGTTTCTCCAGTCCTGGGCCAGCACTCTGTGGAAGCTCTTTTTTCTGATCATGCACATCATCAGGGCCAGAGGCTGCAAGAGACAAACGTTAGTTCCATTTTGTCTCATCGGTTCCAGATGTCTTCACAGGTTCTTTTCTGTTGCAGGCACCACTTTTTTCCCCAGTTGCCAGCCCTGTTGTCCTATAGTGTAGACAAGTGCACCCTCAGGTGCAGACACAACAGCCTTTCAGGACTTTTTGCAAGCTCCCCAAATTCCCAAACATGTAATATTGCTCTCTCCAATATAGTAGCCAGTATCCACACATGGCCCTTTATATTGAAATAACCAAAATTAAATAAAATTTTAAATTTGGTTCCTTTACTTACACCAATCATGTTTTAAGTGCCCAATAGCCATTTATCCCTAGTTGCTATCCTACTGGACAGCAAGGGATAAAACATTTCTGTTACTGCAGAAAATTTTACTGACAGCACTGAAAAAACATCATTATTCTGTGTCACTTCTAGTAGTTTAACTTCTCCAATAAAACCCTAAGTGATGTGCTTACCACTTTAGATTTCTTTTATTATCAATTTTTTGTTGAAACATTGATTACACGTATTTGTAGGGTACAGAGTTATATTTCAATACGTGTACACAATGTGTGATGACCTAATCAGGGTAATTAGCATATTTATCATTGCAGAACTTAATCATTTATTTGTTTACAGTTATTAAATCCAAGACAACATTATAATTGGCTTAGAACAAATTTCATCACTTGTCCTTTGGGTAGTTTTTTGGTCCAAAAGCAAAAATCCTAGTTAAGTCAAGTTAGCAAATTATGTTACTTTAGTTTTAGGAAGGTGGGATTATTTCTGAAAAACTGATGGCTTTTAATATATGGTATTAAAATTATGGTATCTGTGATGGTTAATTTTAGGTGTCTGCTTAGCCAGATTAAGGAACACCTATGGAACTGGTAAACCATTATTACTGCAAGTGTCTGTGAGGGTATTTTTAGAGCAGACTGGCATGTGGGTCAGTGAGCTGAGTCGGGGAGATCCACCCTCATTGTGGGCAGATCCACTTGATCAGCTGAGGGTCTAGAGAGAACAAGAAGTAGCAAAAAGGATTTCCTCTATATGTTTCCTGGAGGTGGGGTACTGTCCTCCTTCTGCCTTTGGACGTCAGAGCTCCAGACTCTCTCTGTGCTTGGGACAGGGCTTATACCAGTGGCTGCCTGGGTTATCAGGGTTTTGGCCAAGGTTTGAGAAGTACATCATCGGCTTCCCTGGTTCTGAGGCTTTTAGACTTGGACTGAACCACGCTACTGGCATTCCAGGGTCTCCAGTTTGCAGATGACCTGTCCTGGGATGTCTCAGCCTCCACAACCCATGAGTCAATTCCCCTAATAAATCCACTCTCATCTATCTATCCATCTAATCTATGTATGTATTGTTTTAGTCCTTTTAGGTTGCTTATAACAAAACACTTGGAACAGGTAATTTATAAGGAAAACCAAAATTTATTGCTTATGGTTTCTGAGGCCGGGAAGTCCAAAGTCCGTCTGATGGAGGTGACAGTGATCCAGGGGTCTCAATGCAAGTGGTGGAAACAAGAGTGTGTGTGTGTGGGAGAGGGAGAGGGAGATGGAGATGAGAGAGAGAGAGAGAGAGAGAGAGAGAGAGAGAGAGAGAGAGAGAGAGAGAGAGTCTCCTCTTCTTTTGAAGCCCCCAGAATAGGATTTCCCACCCTCTTAGCAGTCACAGTGGGACCCAAATTTCTAATACATAAAGCCTGAGGGGCACAATTAAAGCTTCAGGGTGTTTTAGGGGTCATAATTCAATCCACTACATGTATCTCTCTCTCTCTCTCTTTTGTTTCTGTCTCTCTGGAGAACACTAATAACAGCATCCAGTAGGATAAGTTATTCCACCATTACATGTCATCTGAAGGTCATCAAATATAACCTAGAGTGGTGATAATCAACCTATTTAAGATCAAAAATATTGGTCCCCTAAGTGCAAATTCAGTGATTAATAAGCTTGCCATGCATCTACACACATATAAGCTAAAGGGTAGGTTTCACACAGAAAAGGTTAAAATGTAAGATTAATGTTACAAAGTAGCTGATCTTAAGGCACTTTAGAAACATGTAATTTGGAGAGGAAGCTCAATAATAGAAGAAAATCAGTCAGTGGCATAAATGCTGAGTTGGTCATCTCTAATCATCAGGATCATCATCCAGGCTACCTCATTCCCTTAACTTACCCTTTCTTATTAGCACACTGGGTATGGTACCTTATACTCTAAGCCAGACAATATCTGCAAATCTAAGAGGTCTATGCACTTTAATAAAGGTTTAAAATACCTTTAGAGGTTTGTTCCAAAGTTCTTTGATTTCAAGGAAATAAAAGGGCAATCCTCTGATATATTAGTCTCTTTTTTAAAAGCAGTATTTAGAGTATATTTACTTAATGTGCAATCAAAGGGAGATTATAAAAACACAACCTGGGTATTTATGCAAGATCACTCTTTTAGTGATGAAATTGCATAGTGTACATAGTGAATTGAATTTTGTGTAGAGTTTTTATGCACTAACACATACCGGGATTATAGTAACTGTTTAGTATTCAGGCACTTAAACCAATTTTAGTCTTTCAAAAGGCATTTTAAATAGATTGAATTATTTCTTTTTAAAAAAAGAATATATTTAGTTTATTATAGTAAGAACACTTAACATGAGATCTACCCTATTAACAAACTTTTAACTGTATTATTCAATATTGTTAACTGCAGACACAATGTTGTATGGCAGATCTCTAGAACTTATTCATCTTGCATTACAGAAAATTTATACCCTTTGATTAATGTCTTAGTCCATTTTCTGTTGCTATAACAGAATACCTGAGAATGGGTAAGCTGTAAAGGAAAGGGATTTATTTAGCTCACGATTCTGGAGGCTGGGAGGTCCAAGATCAGGTGGTTGCATCTAGTTGGCTTCCTGTGAGGGCCTCCGGCTGTGTCATAACACAGCAAAGAAGCTAAACAGTGAGTGGTTGCATTCAAAGAGAGATCAAACAGGAGAGGCAACCTTGCTTTATAAAAACACACTCTTGCAAAGACTAACCCTGTTTCATGAGAAGGACATTAATCCATCTTAACAACCTAATCTTCTCTTAAAGGCTCCACCTCCCAATATCTCTGCATTGGCAATTAAATTTCAACATGAGTGCAGGCAGGGACAAACCACAGCCAAACCATAGCAATTATCAACTCAAACCTCCCTGTACAACCCCTGCTCGCCCCTGGAAGCCACCATTCTGCTCTCTGCTTCTACAATTAAACTATTTTAGAAATGTCATATAAGTGGAACCACCTTAGAAGTAAAAATTAAGATCAGGTCTTATATTCCCTTAGTAAAAGGAGATAGCCCTCTAGAAGATAATGTGCATTGAGTGTAACAACAGTGGAATGAAAAAAATCACTGTCCAATTGGAATTACTTCAAATTTGTATCTTTCAAAAATGATAAAGTCTGTCTTTATTTAAATGGCCAGCTTTTTTTCTGATTACCTGCCCTGTATTTTCATTTTGTAATTTCTAGGGCAGAGGCATTTAAATATGGGAATTATTTGGTAAAATCTAACCTTATCAGAATAAAACTTTGGCAGTGGCATCAATGACATGATGGATGAGGCATTATTTTGAAGCAATAATGGTTTCCTAGTGCCTCAGAAATAGCAGTATGTTTAGACAGGGAGTCCCTGTCCATGAGGTGACAGCTGCATAGTATATACAAAACTGTTACATAGGAAAAGACATGGGGGAGGGAGGAAGTAAAGGTCAAAGAATGCACACTGATTATGACAGAAGCACATATATTAGGAGAGTTGCAACACAATGGGAAACAGGTTTTACTTAGTCTTGCGATGTTTCCTTTCTACATAAATATTAAGAATAGCATATCATGAGTCAAAATGCAAAATCTACATTACAATTGTCAATTTAAAACTCAATCATTTATTTCTCTTCTACAATATATCTCATTTTAAAGAATAAAGTTCTGTTTTTCAATTTCTTAAAATTGGGTTTGAATGAAATTTCCTCAGAGGATTACTATTTAAAACCTGAATTTCCTTTGCAGAATGTTGGTGCATTCTCATGATTTTAGTGCATGTCTAACAAATCTAACCCTTTCCTGTTTTTTGCACAATTTGCAGAGCTCTGCAGAAATTGCTCATCTGGCTCTTTGCCTGTGCACCTGATGTTATCTCAGGAGAAATTATATAAATTAAAAACAGACACAAAAATGGTCTTTTTGAATTCAAAGGAACAGAATATATACCCAAAACAATAAAAAGAGTTAGGAGAAAAGGTAAGGGAGACTAGAGTTATTATGCTAGGAAACTAATGAAAAAATAACAACATAAAATAAATGGCATGAAAAGGCCAATCAAAAGCACTATAATTTAGAATGTTGTTGTGGATTGAATGTCCCTCCAAAACTCGTTGAGTCATGGCTCCCATTGTAACGGTGCTAAGGGGGTGGGAAATCTGATTATGGTATTTGAAAAGTGGGGCCTTCAAGAGGTGATTAGATTGAGAGGCCTGTGCCCTTGTTTATGGATTGATCCATTCATGGAATAATGGGCGTGGTTCTGATGGCTTTATAAGGAGAGTGAGAAGTTTACTCTCTCTTGCTCTTGCCAATCTCTCCATGTGACACACTGCATTGTCATGGGACTCTGTAGAGTCCCCACCAAGACGGCCCTCACCAGATGTGTTCCCTGTACCATGCATGGACTTCCCAGGCTCCCAATCTGTAAAAAGTATACTTCATTTCTTTATACATTAATTATCCAGTTTCAGGTATTCTGTTATCAGTAACAGAAATAGACTAATACAAATGTGAAAATATATTGGGTTTGCCCTAAAGGATATTAAAATTACTTCCCTTCTACCATTCCACAGGTGAGATTTTGGTCATTAGCTTTAATCCCCCTTCTCTTTTTTAAAACTTTTGCAAATAGTGAGAATTTAGTGTTTCAGAGATATCTTATCTTTAAGCAAGGGACCTTTATACACAAACAAACACCACTCTTTATATGCAGGTTCAACAAAGAGAGTATGCGGCTTTAGACAATGTTTCTATCATTGGCTGAAAGAAATACCTGGAGCAAGACTCAGCTGGCAGCTATCACCTGCCAACACTTCCAGCAGCAGGATGGATTCTGAAGAGGGAAATCTGAGAGGCATGAATTACATCCACAAAAATGTAATTATTAAGCATATTTTAAAGTCAGTTTTGATCTTTGGAATTACATTTATGTTTTACAAAAAAAAATCAAATAAAGAGGTAAATCTCTAATATAGAATATAAGCAGGCCTAAATAAGTATGTTTCAAAAATAAGAACACAACTAACTCAGGAAACTTTAGTATACATATTTTGACAGTAGACAAGAATACACACTAAAAAAACTGTAATTATTATTAAACTCTAGTTAGCATGTTCACTTTTCACTATAGTATTAGTTTACCCTTGAAACTGCTCTCTGTATAGTCTATGAACAAGACAATAAGCAAAACCCAAGACCCACACTTTTCACCATTTGAGAAGTGAAATTATATGGAAGTGAGAAGACCTATCACTGAAATCAGAGGGATTAATTTGATAGATAGATTCAGAAATACAGATATATTTTCTAGCTCGGTATGCTGAAAGTGTCTAGAAATTATAACGCCCCAGTGAAACTGACCACACAGGACCAAGATGCGGTTTCTAAATACCGCCTCCACTAAAAGGAACCATAACTCCTTGAAAAATATGGCTGATTTGAGAGCTAGCACAGGAAAAGTGCAAAAGGAGACTGGAACATCTTGTACTAGAGAGTAATTTAATATTGAAAGAATGATGGAAACATCAAAAATATACAAGGAGTCTTCTTGAAGGGGACTGGAACTGACCAAATTTGGGATAATTTGGACATCAAAAAAATTATTGTTAATATTTAATACTACAATATTAATACTATTATATAGTATAAATATCATAGTTTGAAATAATATGAATTTATGAATCTATACTGATATAAATAAATAAGTAAGATAAAAATGAAATTTCCATAAAGTAGAATGCCATATGAAAAAGTGAAAGAAATGATGGAATAGATAGTCATGATTTGATACCTATCGTCATAATAATTTATTTAGGTAAGGCTCATCAGTGGATGCTAAAATTTGTGGCAAAAAGTTTGATGAGTAACAGTGTACTTTATGGAACAATTAAGTATTAATCAGCAGTTTTATAAAGAAGAAAACTGGCAGAATCCACCATTAAAAAAGTGATCCCCTGTAATAAGAAAAACTAGCATCACAACAACAAAATGACATAACTGAGAAGGACCTAACTTGCAGCTATGTTTTTCCTGCCAGAAAAACAAACTGAAAATGCATAACCTGAATCTAAACATGAGGAAACATCAGAGAAACCCAAATTAAAGGACTGAAATCGAGTTGTAAGCCAGTCGTATTTCTATTATAAAAACTACAGGGAAAATCTTGTAAGTCCTTGGGGTTGCTGGGAGAATTTAATTTTTCACTGGTGTAGACTTAAGTCCCATGTACTTGCAGGCTATCAGCCTGGGACTGTTCTAGAGACTGGAGTGTCCTAGAGACAACCCACATTCCTCACTGTGTGGCTCCCTCCATCTTCAAAGTCAGCTATGGAGAGTCTCTCCTTGTGCAATCACACTTGTACTTCAGACCTTTAACTTCACCTGTCCCCAACCTTTAGCTCATGTGATTAGGTCAGTCCCGCCTGGATTATCTTCCTATTTTAAGGTCAACTAATTTGTGACTTTACATCTGGAAAGTCCCTTCACAGCAGTGTGTAGGTTACTTCTTAATTGGACAAGTAGAAGATGTTTGAACATCAGGAGCAGAGAATTTTGAAGGCCATCTTAGAATTCTGGCTACCACAAGTATCAATACCTATTTTAAAAATTATGAAGTACATATGAGAATGTTCTATTATTAAGAAATATGCATTTAAATGTTTAGGAGTAATAAGAATGATGTTTGCAACTTATTCTCAAATGGTTCAGAAAAATGATCATTATAATAAATAGGTAAGAATAGATAGAGCATATGTGATAGCAATTGGGAAAATTTGAATAATACTTATATTATAGTTTTTAATGTTTTTGGTATATATATGCATATACATACTTGTAAATACACACATATACATATATATTCACATTTTTCTTTGTTAAAGGCAGAGGGATTTCTGAGTCAAAGGGTATACATATGCTCAGCTTAGCACACATTACCACGTTTTTCCTAAATGGTTACACCAACTCTTACTTGCATCAAATGAGTACGAGAGTTCATGTGTCCCTTTATCATCTTCAACATTGTCAGTCTTCTTATTAGATCTGGTAGTTGTGTAGTGTTATGGCATTATTATTTTAACTTGCATTTCCTTAGTGACTAAAGAGGTAGAACAACTTTTAAGTTACTTACACACTTTGATATCCTTATTTTGTGCCTATTAAGTTCATTTGACCATTTTTCTAATAGGTTATATAAACTTTTATTTTTTTGTATGGATTTTTTAAATATTGTGCATAGGAATGTTTCTCTGATATAAACCTTGAAAATATCTTCTTCCACCCCATGGCTTGTTTTTTCACTTTCTTAATGATGACTTTGATGAATAGAGTTATTAAATTAAATGACATTTAATTTGTCAATCTACTCTATATTTTCATTTTTTCTGTTTAAGAAATCTTGGCCTACTTTATAGACATTGATATGCCCTGATAATTTACCTTCTAGAATTTTTATAAAAGTATATTTTATAAAATATACTTATTTATAAAACAACATGATTTTTGCTATTGATTTTTGTAATGGTATAAAGTCAAAGACTGTTTTCGTTGTTTCATATAGCTATTCGATTGGCCTAGCACCATTTATTAAAAATGCTATCTTTTTCTCACCAAATTGAAATGATGTATTGGTTGTCTAATTCAGGTCACTGAGTATGTATGGGATCTTCCTCATTCCAATTCCATATTGTCTTTATTCCTGCAGGTCTGTTTGTGTTTTTAAATATTATAATATAATAACTTTGTATCTTTTTTCAAATACTTATACTTTTTTTTGTCTTATGTAACTGTTTGAAACAGTACAGTTTTGAGTAGAAGTACAAATTGAAGGCTTCCTTGTCTTTTCTCGGTCACAAAGGGAATTCTCTCAACATTTCATAATTAAGGATATTGGATTTCTTTTTTTTTTTTTTTTCCTTTTTGTCTTTTTTCGTCTCCGGCAACGGATCGCAACCCTCAGTGTCGCGCCCGTACCAGACCGGGACCGGCAACGGGATCGCAACCCTCGGTGTTGCTCCCACACCTCGCTCAGCCAGTGAGCGGGAACCGGTCTGTATGTGGGATCCGAACCCTCGGCGGGAGCGCCACCATGCTCCCAAGCGGCGCACTGTAGCAGTGCACCACCGGGCTGGCCCCCCAGTCCTACTTCTTAGAATGTTTCCCCTAGGTTTTCTTTAAGGAGTTTTATTGTTTCAGGATGTATATTTAATTCTCAAAATCACTTTGATATACCATCTCACTCCAGTCAGGATGTCTAAAATCCAAAAGACTGAGAATGATAAGTGCTGGAGAGGTTGCAGAGAAAAAGGAACTCTCGTACACTGTTGATGGGATTGCAAAATGGTGCAGCCTTTATGGATGGAGGTTCCTCAAAAAATTACGATAGATCTACCACATGACCCAGCTATTCCACTGCTGGGAATATACCCAGAGGAATGGAAATCATCATGCCGAACGGATACCTGTACTCCAGTGTTTATTGCAGCACTCTTTATAATAACCAACAGTTGGAACCAGCCCAAATGTCAGTCATCAGATGAGTGGATACAGAAAATGTGGTATATCTACACAATGGAATATTACTCTGTTATAAAAAAAAAAAAATGAAATACAACCATTCACAACAACATGGATGGAGTTAGAGAAAATTGAGTGAAATGAGTCAGGCACAGAAAGAGAAATACCATGTTTTCTCACTTATTTGTCTGAGCTAAAAATAAATAAATAAATAAGCACACAAAAAAATAAAGGGTGGGGGAGAAAAAGACACAACAATCACAACAATTCCTTGAACTTGTTAAGACAAGTGAACAGATTTGATGTAGGGTGAGGGGAGGGGAGAGGAGGGGGAAAGAGGAATGGGTAAAGGGTCACAAAAATCAACTACAATTACATTGAAAAGTTAAAATAAAAAAAAATAAAGTTACATAATGGAATAAACCTAATTTGGTCCTGAAATGCTTACTTTTTTATATACTACCTGTACTAATCCGTTTTTGTTGCTTACAATAGAATACCTGAAACTGGGTAATGTATAAAGAAACGAGGTTTATTGCTTACAGTTTTGGAGGCTGGGCAGTCCAAAGTACAGGGAACACATCTGGTGAGAGCCTTCTTCTTGGCGGAGACTCTACAGAGTCCTGTGACAATACAGAGTGTCACATGGTGAGAATGGTAAGAGCAAGAGGAAGTAATCTCATTCCCTCTCTTTATTAAGCTGTCAGCACCATGCCCTTGATAAGTCATTACTCCATGAATGGCTTAGTCCAGTCACAAGGGCACAGTTCTCATAATCCAGTCACCTCTCAATGGCCCCAACTTTCAAATATCATAATTGGATTCCCCACTCTCTTAACAAGGTTACAGTGGGGATTAAGTTTCCAACACATGAACTTCTGGGGGAAACATTTGACCCATAGCACCACTGTACTTGTTTGTTAATATTTTCTTTAAAATATTTTGTATTAATTCTAATGAGCAAATTGGTCTATAAGTTTACACTTAGAGGCTGATTATTTTTCTTATTTTCTGGAAAGTTTTTGTATGATTGAAATTTTCTTTTACTTGGATATTGATAGAACATTGACTTTAATCAAAAACTCTGTTTTCTTTGAGGAAATAGTTGACCAGGTGTTTCAATTTCCTTCATGGTTATAGGCATGGCTAACACTTAGCTGGTACACATGACTGAGACTATATTGGGTTTTGATAGCCAGTTTTCTTAGTGATTATTTGGTGCCCATATGACTAATCAAATTGGTAGGTAGCTGTGCTAGATCAATTCTTAAATATATTTTAAAAATATTTCTGTTTGTTGTAAAAGTATAACTGTATGGGGTTGATTTAATAGCTTTTGTCTGGTCATGACAGATTAAAATTATTGGCCTCTTCAAGGTCCCTCTCTTCTTTCACATATTTATTTCCATTTACTCCCATTCCACTCCCTTTATTGGTAAACATTTTTATGTATTTAATTTGTACCTATTTGACTTTTTTTCTGTGTATTTTTAATTTACATAAGTGCTATTGTCTTCTATAACTTATTAAATGTATATACTACTTACTCCATTCTCCACCAGACCTTTAGGGTACATCAGTTTTCATGTGCATGCAAGCATGTGTGCATGTGTATGTGTTTGTGTGTGTGTCTGTGTATCTTATTGCTTCTGGCTGCTGAACAGTACTCTATGTATGGATGTGTTACATTTTACCTATCTACTCTCCAAGCAGTAAGGATCCAGTTTGTCTGCAGCATTCCACTACCACAAATGTTATAATAAGCAAGCATCTTCTCATCTATCCTCGGATAAAGCTCTGTGAGACTTTCTTTGGGATATACACTCCAAAGTAGAGCTGCAATGTCATAGTAAGTGGATATATTTAATTTGGTGAAGTGATGCCAGATTGCTCCACTTAATGCCTGCACAAATTTGCACTCTTACAAGGAATGCATAAGAATTACTATATCCTTGGGCTGGCCAGGTAGCTCAGTTGGTTAGAATGCAGCCTTGTAAATACCAAGGGCAAGGATTAGGTTCCCTGTACTGGCCAAACACCAAATAAAAAAAAAAAAAAAAAAAAAAAAAAAAAAAAAAAAAAACAAATTTGCACTCTTACAAGGAATGCATAAGAATTACTATATCCTTGGGCTGGCCAGGTAGCTCAGTTGGTTAGAATGCAGCCTTGTAAATACCAAGGGCAAGGATTAGGTTCCCTGTACTGGCCAAACACCAAATAAAAAAAAAAAAAAAAAAAAGAAAGAAAAGAAAAAAAAATTACTGCATCTCTATGATCCCACTAATGTTGTATTTTCAGCTTTCCAGTCTTCAACAATCTAAGAGATGTAAAATAATATCATATTGAATTTGATTTTGCATTTTTGATCATGACAAATAGTTTTTTATATTTAAGCAATTACTAGTAAATTAAACATGACATACAACAAATGTTTTAATTCTATTATCTAACAAATTTTGTTATGTGAAATTAAATACAACAAAAACAAAACAAAGTATACTAATAACATTGTTTAACCCTCACTTGAAAGGAGATATTTCAAGGATAGTTATTGCTGCACACAGTATACAAATAACATTACAGCAATTTTTCATAGAAAAAGCTCCGAGCTTAAGAAAGCTTTAACAAAATATAACATTTAACTATATGTATGTGTGTGTGTATACTCATATATATATATATGAGTATACACACATATATGTATAAAATATATGTGTGACCTAGTTAGAAGTATTTTCGTATACAATTCTGATGTTTTGGTGACAAGAAAACAATCAGCTTGTACACAATAAATTATTTATATTATACAAGTGAATAAGAAGAGTAAATTTTTGGATAAGCTCTAAGTGTCTACAGAGAAACTTAGTTCTCGTCTTCAAAAACTGTGAAGAGACTGAACCTCACACAACATACCCATGCTCTCTCCAAAAGTGAAACAAAGTCTCCAAAAACAGCAAAGAGGCTGTGACAATTAAGGTTCAGTTAAGGAAACTGAACCATAATAAGCATTATGCTACAAAGGATTTATTATAGAAATGATGAGAAAAGCGATGGAAACAATGGTTTGATACAGGGTGTTGGGGATCAGAGTCACTAGCCAGTCCTCCTGAGGCCAGACATGTTTAGCTGCAGGAGTGGGACTGTGAGGAAGATTTGGGGCAGAAGACTCAGGACACCTATCACCTCTTTATCTAGTTGTGGGTTTGTAGTCGCTATTGGCCTGCTGTGACAGCAACTAGGATAAAGATGCAATCACAGAGAAGGAGAAAGCCAGGACAAGATGGATCTGTTTCTCACTCCCTCTAACCACAAGTGCCTTCAGAGAGTAACGGCAGCTGTTTCATTTCTGCCTTCCAAATCATCTTCAATTTTTTTTTCCTACTCTAAGAGACAACAACTCAGAAAATGGATTTCTAAAACATGTAGTGGCAGGTTTACCAAATTAACAAAGTACAAGGCCACCAAGTCTTTTTCTAGTCGATTAGGCATCCGTCTACAATTTCTTTAACCATGTTTATTAACTTCCAACTGAAAACAATAGCAAAATCATACTCCTCTGTAAACCAAAAGCATACTAACTTTCTATCTAAAAAAGGTCATGTCTGACACTTCAATCATCTTTGGGTGATTATGCACACACAAACATACACACTCATATATACACATACTAGTATATACAGACGCTCCTCGAATTACGATGGGTTTACATTAAGATAAACCCATCCTAAGCTGAAAACGTTAAGTCAACAATGCATTTAATATAGGTGCACCTAACCTACCAAACATCATAGCTAAGCCTAGCCTACCTTAAACAAGTTCAGAACACTTACATTAGCCTACAGTGGGTCAAATCACCTTAACACAAAGCCTATTTTATAATAAAATGTTGAATATATCTGATGTAGAGTTTATCAATGCTCTACTGAATGTGTTTGGCATGCGTACCATTGTAAAGTTGAAAAATTGTAAGTTGAACCATTGTAATGCTCATAACTCATTTCAGTGATAGGTCATGTGGTAGTATTTGGTATTTATAATTTCTATTTTATAATCACTTGACCTGGTCATTAATTCTTGCCTAGTGTAATGATGCAAAACTTTGTTCCTGAAGGATCTATGACATTAGTAGTCCCACCTGTAAAAAAAAAAAAAAATGTTATTTTCTTAGCCTTTCATAGAATGTAATCATTCTCAGAGGTTACTACGAGGATCTCTAGTGTTACAAAGTACATGTAGCTCCCCAACTTGTGTAAAAGTAATTCAATTTTCACTTGATAGTCACAATTATACCAGCAAGCAGATTAGCTACCTGCCTTGCCTATTGATTCACTGGCATGAGAATTATAATGTGGCTAAGTGCAGTCTCAACTTTTAGTTTAACGGAATCATTGCTGTAGTCCTGATTCAAACACTCCTCTTTTGGGAATAAGGCCTATGAACAAGCTATCCCAATTCGAAAGGACAAAGGCAAAAGTTTTGCTAGTGGATTATCGGAGGTAATAATGATTGTAAACTCTCTCATTTCATTTTTTGATTTTCAGACTTGGGAATCTTTTCTATTTAAAAAAATAAACTAGATTGGTCTCTAATATTGAGGATATATCCTGGGAGATGCTGTTCATCCCTTTAATGTGTTGTCATCCAAATGTCTTAATAACTATCTTCAAAAGATTTTTCCACCATTCTATTAGGCCTGCTGCTTCAAGCTTATGGGGGATGTTCAAGGACCAGTATGTGAAGTGCACATTACTGAGTCCATTTGCAACCCTCATCTCAGGTGCCATGCCATTTTGTCATGAAAACATTATGCAAAAACAGACGTGGCTGGGGAAAAAAGCTGATCTATTGACCGATGTCCACAGTGCAGATTATTTTCTTCATCTGAAATTTAAGACATTGCATTTTTTGTGACCATTTACCCAGGACACAAATATCTTTGCATCCTTCACCTATTTAGAAATGTCTGTGCACATACTTCCTCCCCAGACCCCCTTGTTATCCACTTTCTAATTATATTTCTTCCAAATCTTAGACAATCCAGTCAAACCATTAGATATTGTCCATGAATTAGTGAAGAGTCATACTAACAATGTGTACATTTAGTCAAAATGGTCTATCAAGTTCATAATACAATTTTTGTCCACTGGGTTACTTTTCTTTAATCACTACCTTTTAAGGCTAATTCTCAGTTGAACTGTTGTGTTTTTCTGGTCATTGTCAAATAGAGCCTGCATACTGTGTAGAACCATATGTAAATTAGACCCAATGTCACACCCCCTCAGTCAACAGGTCATGGAGAACTCCACTTGAGGTTATAGGTGTGGGTTCAGGACTAGGAGCCATGGGAATATGAGCAACCTGCTTATGTGACATCCTTGTGCCTCTAAGAACTCCTGGAGCAGTCTTGTATACAACACTTCAACGTATTGATGAAGTTTTGTTGTGCACGGCCAACCTTAATGCTTGGTAAGTCATATGATACTCAGTTGATGACAAGCACATTGGATTCTATCATAACTTGAAGGTTGTGTCTTCTTTTCTATCTTTGTTAGTTTTGCTAGAGGTTTATTAATTTTGTTTTTGTTTTCAAGGAAACAACTCTTGGTTTTATTCATTTTCTCTATTGTATTTTTGTCTTTTGTTTTTTAAATTTGTTTTTCATTTGTTTGTGCTCTGTATTACTTTCTTACTTCTGTTTGATTCGGGTTTTTTGATCTTCTTTTACTATTATTCTCAGGTAAAAACTTAGATTAATGATTTAAGACCCTTATTCTTTTCTAATGTAAACATTTAGTGCTATAAATCTCTCTCTCAGCATTGCCTTAGCAATGCCCCACAAATTTTAATAGGCTATATTTTCATTTTCATTTATTTCTATGTATTTAAATTTTTTTTCTTTGAGATTTCATCTTTGACCCATGGATTGTTTAGAAGTGTGTTATTTAATTTCTAGTTGTTTGAGGATTTTCTTTCTTTTTTTTTTCTGTTATTTCTAGTTTGACTGTATTATGATAAGAAAACATAGTCTATATAATTTCAATTCTTTTAAATTTGTTAAGGTTGTTTTATGACCTTAACAAATTTTATGAAAATATGGTCTCTTTTCAAAAAATTTCCACAGATGCTTGAAAAGAATATGTAGACTACTGCTGCCACATGAAGCATTCCATAATTATCAATTCGATTCTGCTGTTTATTGGTGTTATTCTTTTTTGTTTTCATATCTTTGCTAATCTTCTGTTTAGTTCTATTGACTGCTGAGAATAGGATGTTAAATTCTCCTGTTATAATTGTAGATTTGACTATTTCTCCTTTACTTTCTACTGGTTTATGTTTCCTATATTTTGTTTCATAAATTTGTTTGGTGTATACACATTTAGGATCGTGACATATTTTGGGGAGGTTATTTCTATTTGTCTTTAGTAATTTTATTTGCTCTGATGTCTACTTGATCTGATATTAATATAGCTACTACTACTTTTTAAAATTAAAGTTAGTATCATTTATCTTTTTCTGTCCTTTATACCTATCTATGTTGTCGAATTTGAAGTATATTATTATATATAGCATCTTTTTCAGTAGTGTTTTTCAATCCACTCTGCCAGTCTCCCTTTTAATTGGTGCATTTAGAATACTCAGATTTAAAGTAATGATTAACCTGTTAGAGCTTACATCTGCCATTTTATAATTTGTTTTCTGTTTATTTTCTTGATTCTCATTCTTCTGTTTCTCCTCCTTTCCCTTCCCATGGAATTCAATCTTGATTTATTTAAGCTGTATTTTTTTTAAGCTGTGCTTTTTAAAACTGTATTGTTTTTATATTTCTCTTAGTGGCTACTCTAGATATTATGATATACATATGTAACTTATTACAATCTAGCATTGAAGTTTCACTACTTTGAGTTAAGTACAGAAACTTTACTTTCATTTAGGTTTCTTTCCCCACTTTTAAAAATGTAATTGTCTGAAGCATTTCCTTTACATACTTGAGTATCACATCAGATGTTGTTATAATTTTTATGTGAATTATTAAAAATGACTTAAGAAGCTCATGAGAAATAAGATTGTCTAGTACATGTACTGTTACTTTTACATAATCTTCCTTACTTTTGAAGTTCCAAGCTTTTATCACTTCCTTTATATTTGAACAGCTTCCTTAAGTCATTTTGTGAGAGTAGGCCTTATTTTTCTTTTGTCTGAAAATGTCTTGCTTGATCTTTCATTCCTGAAGGATAGTTTTATTAGATACAGAATTTATGGGTGACAGATTTTTTTTACTTCAGTACTTGAAAAATGTTATGCCAGTTCCTTCTGGCCTCCATGGTTTCAGATGAGTAATCCACCATCTTTCAAATCAGCATTCCCCAATAGGTAATATGCTTTGTGGCTATTTATGAGAGTTTTTCTTTGCCTTTAGTTTTCAGAAGTTTAATTATGATATGTGGACTTGGATTTCTTTGAGTATGCCATTTTGGAGGTTTTCTCAGCTTCTTGAATCTGTAGGTACATGTCTTTGCCAAATGCAGGGAGTTTTTAGCCATTATTTCTTTTAATACTTTTTCAGCACCACATACTTTCTCTTCTCCTTTGGTACTCTGATGATAGAATGTTAGATCTTTTATTATTCCAGAAGTTCCTAAAGCTTTGTTAATTTTTTCAAAGTCTACTTTCTCTGTTCCAATGGGGTGAATTCTGTTGATCAGTTCTCAAGCTCTGTTTCTATCTTCTGTAACCTTTACTCTATTGTGGAGCTCATCCAGCAAAGTTTATTTTCCCCTTCCTTTATGTTATTGTTTTTTCAATTCTATAGTTTCTATTTGGTTTTTCCCTTATAACATTTGTTTCCTTGCTGATATTTTCTACTTTTTCACTTGTTTCAAGAAAACTCAGAATTATTCTTAAAACAACGTTATGGTGGCTGCTTTAAAATCTTTCTCAGTTATATGCTAAAATATTTATGTATTAAATAACATTACATATGGATTTTTTTTTCCAAAATAATTTGAGGGAGTAGTAGGAGGGGGTATAAATAAAACAAAATTAGCCATAAGTTAACAATTACTAAAGTTAGGTAATCAGCACATGGCAGTGTTGTACTATACCATTCTTTCCACTTATGTATACATTTGAATTTTTTTGGTAATAAAATATGATGGCAAAGTCTCTGAAATATACATTTTCCTTATAGAAAAGATTAAATTTTATTGTTACAAATATAATATGTATGTTCATTTTATAAATATTTGTGGATACCATAAAAAAGTTGTTCTTACTTGGATCTGTATCTCTTTTTTTTTAGAGATGAAAATTAATGCAAATAAACAAGGATCTCTACATGCAAAAAGATAGCTT
Source organism: Galeopterus variegatus (assembly GCF_000696425.1). NCBI lineage: Eukaryota > Metazoa > Chordata > Mammalia > Dermoptera > Cynocephalidae > Galeopterus > Galeopterus variegatus. The sequence continues at coordinate 568,942 of NW_007726160.1, forward strand.
TTGACCTAGTGCTAATTGGAAGGGGAGTTCATCTGTTCCTAGACAGTAATTTTTATAGTAAATATCTCCTGTGTTTTTCTCATCTAGGATTCAATATCCATAGGGAATAAATAGCTTAAATTAAAAACATGAATTTAGGAAGAAATAATTCCATATGTAAGTATTTTATATTATATATATATATATATATATATATATATATTTCTGTATGTATATGTGTAATATATAATTTGTATATATGTGTGTGTGTATGTGGTGCATGCTTTAAAGAAAAGTATACTTTTGTAACCCAGCACCACATTTTATATGGAAAATTTGTCTTTATACTTTATATTCTCCCAGTTTCATCTATTTGTCACTCTTTTTTTATTAATTGGTACATTCAATGTTATTTTGATCCATGTAGACAGTTAGCATACAAGAACCTTCATTTTCACTCCAAGCTGGGGATAGTTTGTCTTTTCAGCTTAAGTATAATCTGTCAACTTCTATATATGTCTTTTGTGTTTGTGATAATACATCAGAAATAAGAAAAATCATGCTTGTAATACTTTCCCCAATAAAAGATGTTTTTAGTGTATATATTTATATACATTTTTATCTTCATGTGGCATATTATCTATAAATATTGAATTGCTGAATATTGGAAACTATATTAAAACATTAGAATAAATAGAAGAGAAAGAAATCTTTTCCCACTGCTATTTTATTTGGATTCTCCAAGTAATGAAGCAACTATTAAGACTATAGGTTTTAGTTATTCTGCCACCTGTACAATGCCTAGGTAAGATACAGCACTACCTCCTCACCCCTGGAAATAAGGCATTTCTCCAGAGAGTTAGCCTTCAGGGAAGGGCTTGGTGGAGAGGATGCTCTCCCTCCTGGTGTTTACCTACCCAGCTCCAGGGAAAGAAGGATATTGCACACAAGCTAAACAGAGGTCATATAGAGGTGAGTGAAGTTCATGTAAAGGTCAATAAAATTAACTTGTTTGGGAATAAATTCATTAAGAGATCATCAGGGAAGTTTATATTGGGCCCAACCTGACTACTTATGTCCTAGGATTATAAGCAACTAGTGGTTTCCCACTTACGACATTGAGTACTTGTATTTATATATGTTCAAAATATCCTGGACTAAATGAAGTGTTCTTGAAAATAAATTTAAACTTTCTCATTAAAATGCTAAATTTGCACATCTATCTTACTCAAGAGGGAATTTTCTGCCTTATGGTAGAAATTATAGATGAGAGATCATTTTCAGTGAACACATTTCTAAAAATACCTTCCAAGCACAAATGTGATTCATTAATAAGTGAATGGAATTAAATTGAGTACCATAGTGCAGCTGTTATATTTATATACGGTGTGAAAAACAACTATAGCAAATATATATTTAAACTTAAAAGATAATGAGACATGAAATAATAACCTACACTTACAGAGATCCCCAAAAGTAATCATTATCAGGAAATTCTTAAAAATAATGCACAAAAAACTTGTTAGAAACACAGTAAGACATAATGTCAAGTGATAAATCTGACTTAGTACTATTTCTGTTGTAATAATTTTGCAAAAATGTTATAACACCTCTGCGAAGTTTTTAAAATATTTTATATAGCAAATGGTTGGTAAGGATTTTCCATATCACAAAAACATTTATAACATTAATTATTTTTATACTTGGTATGGGTTAGATAAGTAACAACAAATAACAATAACATAACTCCTACCTTAAGACACTGATTACCTGTGGGTAAATCAATTTGAATTCAGCCTAAGATGAGTGTTTTAAGTTTTCTATACAATTATTTCATCTATCAATATCTAGTTTTGTGCTGAGTATTAGAATTGAAAAGGCTGTTCTCTTGGTGATCATTGGCACAGTAGATGGAGAGAGTTTCAGAAGTCTGAAGATTCCCTTGACTTCTTGCTCCATTTTTGGTTACTAAATACATGCCCATTCTAACATTTAATTCAGCAACAACAAAAAAATCTAGGTACAGGGTAGAAGTTAGTGTATGGCAAAGAGAACCAGAGGTTACCACGATGCCACACACATTCATTTTCATATCTTACAAGATTTCATTCTGTATCTACTTTTGATCAAGCAAATATAAACAGTAAGACAAATTGATGCATATGATAATTTATACAGCTTTTTTTTTAATCAAAATGAGAAAAACAGATGGAATTTTTAAAGACATTTTTACCTATAACTTGTCATCCATGTCTGCAAACTTACTGGCAAGGAATAAAGCAAATGTGGCAAAATAAATTCAAACATGCTTCTCCTTTCTGGAGATCTTTGTAAACAAAATCAATGTCTATAGAGCAATATTGAATTCTCATGTACTTAAGTTCAAGAACTTCAGAGATACTCCATTAAGTATTCTGAATTCAATAAGGAGTTGCTAAAGCAAATGCTTTTAGAATAGATAAAATTTACATTTTCTCTGAAAATATCTCTAGGCAATCATTTATTATCAACTTATCTGATTTGGTTATTCTGTAAGATATATATCCATTTTGAGAATTAGGATGCGTTATATGTGAATATGACTTTGTTTATACCTATTACTTGTATATGTGATAATTTTTTTCTGGATTCAAGGTATTTTATGAAATAAGAACAATGATTTTTCTATCAGGGCCCATTATCATGGCACATTAACTAATGAGTGCTGACAAGACAAGCATTTAGTTGCCAGCATCTAAACAAAGCATTGATTAGAGGTAGATAATAAATAAATTGATGGGTTGATAGATAATTATTATAATATATATTATGCATTGTAATATTTTATGTATGTGTCTGCTATGAAGCATGTAACTTCTAAGGTTACCTAGAATTTAACAACTCAGCTGGTGAGCTTAAAGCTAAAACTTGAAAAATTTCTAGAAAATTTGAAATTCTGCGGTTTGCTTCTTTTGGTCTTCTGTTATTGTATTACTTAATTTTCTGTTGCTTATAACAATACATGAAACTGAGTAATGTATTAAAAAAAATTATTTCCTACAGTTTTGCAAGTGGGAATTCCACAGTCCAGGGGGCACATCTTGTGAGAACCTTCTTCTTGGTAAGAACTCTCTGCAGGGTCCAATGACAACCAAGGTATCACATGGTGAGAATGGCATGAGCAAGAGAGACTAGCCTCACTGGCTCCTCTTACAAAGCTGTCAGAACCATTCCCATCACAGCCCATTAAAACATCAACCCATTACTCCATGAATGGATCCATCCATTCACAAGGGCACAGGCCTCGAGATCCAGTCACCTCTTAAGGCTCCACCTTTCAACACTCTCACAATGAGAGTCAAGCTTCAATGAGTTTGGGGGTACATTCAATCCTTGACAGTTTTCTTCTTGAACTCAATCAATTAATTACGGATTAATCATTGTTTATTTTAAGTTTATGACATCTTCAGGTGGTAAAGGGTAAATCATATTATATTTGCCTTTATTTTATGGTTTTATTCATTAGCATGCATTCTTACAATTCCTAAAAATAAAACTCTTCTGCTTAGAGGGCTTTTGCTGTTTACTTTCATCATGTGCACCTTGTTCTTTAATTGCTCATTAACCTCTTGCTTTTGTGTATTCAGAATATTGAGAGCATTAACATAGATGATTCTCATATATGAAATGATAAATATTAATACAAATCATTTGAACAATAATTCTTGTTATGTAATTTTTAAATCTGGAGATTTGGATATATTTCAGAATAAATGAAAGTAAGTGATTGTCTAAGGAACTAAAAGGTAATTATCCTATAGAACCGAATTATGTTCTATAGCAAATTTCATATTATCATTAGTCACTTAAAGATTTTCTCAAGTTCTTGAAGAGAGAGAGGGTCAAATGCATTATCAGATTGTTTTAAAAATAGCCTTTAAAATGAGGAAGTTCAACAGTGTGAGATGTTATAAATCAGAACATAAATGATGTGATATTATATTAATCTCACATACATACACGCATAGAGACACATATTCATCTGTTGCCTCTGCAGTGGGTGAGGGAAACTACATGGGTTGTTTGTATATTTTTTGTGATATAAACTGTATCTGTATCTTCAAGACAGATTAAAATATTACATAAATAATGACTGCATGTAAACTCAAAGCCTCAAATTCTTTGCACGCCTATGAACAATTTCTGTGTGCCTTTGGGCCACTCAATCTTTGTAGACCTCAATTTTCTTATCAGTAAAGTTTGAAAAATGTCTGCATCATAAGGTAATTGACAACTGAAATCAATAATATAAATTGCTTAGAACAGCATTTATCAATGTGTTACTTATAATAAAATAAATCATAATACTATTAATATTTATTATAAATTATTTTATGTCATTGTCTAGGCCTGATATTTTCAAAAGCCATTCTGTTCCCTTAGTATGAAAAATAGTAGTCTAAAATCTCTTATCATGAATATCTTCCTTAAACCAATGTCAAACGTTTCAAACATAATTGGAATGCCATTGTATTCAATTATTGTAAAATGAGTCACACTCACAAATGTGATAGGAGTCAAAAATCAACTATATTGACAAAAGTCATTAACACTAATTTGCTTGCTGTCACTTGTCTAGCACTTTCTGAAGGCCAATTAATTCTAGGCATTATCTATGTTGCTTTACTGTATTTTATTTTCCACCTTATCTTCCCAGTCCATAACTGTGCCCCTCAACAATAACAATTACATTTTTTTCCAGGGGTAATTAAATGTTAAGAATAGTTGAGCCTAAAATCCACACAATAATATATATGCTATATTCTGTAAGTATAAATAAACTTTTGTGGTTTACTGGGTCTTATAATAAAGATAATTGACATTTTCAAACTTTGAAGTTATAACTTGCATGAAAACAAATCCAGTGATTCATTTCTTTTATATATATACATATATATGTACATATATATGTGTATATATATATACATATATATGTACATATATATATATATTTATTATACATACATGTGGGGTACAATGTTGATTATCAGTAATTGTGTACAATATGTGGTGGTTAGATCAGTATAGTTAGCTTATTCGTCATTACAATATGCAATCATTCTTTGTGGCCATTCACCAATTCCTCATTAGCCCCCTCTCCCCTCCCCTTTTCCACCTCTAGTTTCCTAAAAGTTCAATGTATTACTGTGATTGTTGTTTCTTTCTTTCTCTCTGTCTCTCTTTATTGTTCATTTGTTTATGGATTCAGCTCCCAGTTATGAGTGAGAATATGTGGTATTTCTCTTTCTGTGCCTAGGTTGTTTCACTTAGAATAATTTTCTCCAGGCTTATCCATGTTACTGCAAATGTAGACCTTCATTCTTTTTTATGGCAGAGTAGTATTCCATTGTGTATATATACCACAATTTCCTTATCCAATCATCCACTGATGGACATTTAGGTTGGTTCCATAACCTAGCTATTGTAAACCTAGCTGCAATAAACATGGGAGTGCAGATATCCCTTTGCCTGATGTTTTCAAATCCTCTGGATATATCCCCAATAGTGGGATTGCTCAATCATATGGAACTTCTATCTGTAGTTGTTTAAGGAACCTCCATACTATTCTCCATAATGTCTGTATCAATTGGAAGAATCACTGTAGTAAAAATGTCCATACTACCCAAAGCCATCTACAGTTTCAATGCAATTCCCATCAAAATACCAATGACATTCTTCAAGAAATAGAAAAAGCAATCCTAACATTCATATGGAACAACAAAAGACTCCAAATAGCCAAAGCAATCCTGAGCAAAAATAGTAAAGCCTGAGGCATTACACTTCCTGACTTCAAACTTATTACAAATCTATAGTAACAAAAACATCATGGTACTGGCATAAAAACAGACACATGGACCAATGGAACAGAATACAGAACTCAGAAATCAACCCATATATTTATAGCCAACTGATCTTTGACAAAGGAATCAAGATAAATGGTGCTAGGAAAACTGGATATCCATTTGTGGAAGATTTAAACTTGATCTGTACCTCTCACTATATAACAAAATCAACTCAAAATGGATTAGAGACTTAAATATAAGTCCTGAAACTTTAAAAGAAAATAGGGAAAATGCTCTAGGACTTAGGACTGGGCAAGATCTTTATGAATAGCACCCCAAAAGCACAGGCAATGAAATAAAAAAATAAACAAATGGGTTTATACAAACTGAAAAGCATCTGCAAAGAAAAGGAAGCAATCAACAGTGTGAAAAGACAACCTACAGAATGGGAGAAAATATTTGCAAACTACGCACCTGACAAGGGATTACTATCCAGACTATACAAAGAGCTCAGACAACTTTACAGCAAAAAACCCCAAATAATCCAAATAAAAAATGGGCAAAGGTGAGTAGACATTTCTCAAAAGCAGATATACAAATGGCCAACAAGTACATGAAAAAATGCTCAACATCACTAATCATCAGTGATTCATTTCTTAAAACCAGTGGAGCATAAGGCTTAAAAAAGATATGATGTAGCTTCCATTTCTCTAATTTACTGCACATGATAGAAAACAATCTCCAACCCCAAATTTGACAAAACTATTAGCTTTTATCCAATTAAGTTCTGTTCACAAGGAAATAAATGTGTCCTTCTTGCTTTTTTTTTTTACTTTCCCCAAATAAACTAAATAAACTCACCAACAAACAAAATAAGACAATAAACACTTTATTGTATCTTAAATGGCCACTTAATTATAAAAAAATTTATTTAATTCATCAACTAAATTATATTACATTTTGGAAATGAGAAGCTGTAAGATCAATTATAGAGCCTTGAATCTATAGGCATAGGTAATTGTGAATTAAGAAATCTTGGGCTTACTTTGAAAGAAAATCTCAGAGGAATAAGTCTTGGAGTAGTTGCCAGAATTCAAGGCTGTGTTTTCTTTCCAGGATAACATCTTTCTTGAGCATTGCTCACTTTAAATTTTTAAAAGGTAAAGGACAATCTCATAGTGTCTCATAGTAATCCTTACTATTATTTTATTTATAGATTAAAAAATGATACTAAAAGAGACAATGGAATGACAGAATGAACCCACTCTAGCAAAAATGGTGAAAATTACTTTAAAACGCCATTTAAAGTCCCAACAAATGGTCTCAGGGATATACAGACAACAAAGATATATTTATTCAAGAAAATTTACTAAAATTCTATAAGAACAGCAAGAATCCGAGGTATTTCAACTGAGACCTGCCCCCTGTTCACCCCTTGCTACTCAGCAAAATAGAAACTCTACTCCAAATGAGTACAACCAAGAACTCTGGGCTGCCTCTTCCCCCAGCCCCTTGTCAGAGGGTTATTTACCTTTTTAGGATAAACAGGACTTGGATATTTTTCATCCTGAACCCAGTTACGTGTTGCTAAGACTATGTGACAGGTGAATATGGCAGTGTGATAGGGGCTCCTTTCTTCCACCCATTCTGAATCATGAGATGGATTCTCTACCTTGGACATGGTGCTGCTGAGAATACTGGTGCCCTGATCACCTTTGATCTAACTCAATAAGGTAGTGGTTCCACATCAGAAGATGAAGGCAAGAAGATCTAAGGTTATTGTGCCCCCACCAACCATGAAGCACTCAGTTACTAAAGTAAGGGTGTCACTTAGAGAGAAGATCACCACTATCTCCATCCCCAGTTCCAGACATGTGGCTCATGGATTTTGCACAGGCAGGTGAGGAGAAGGAAATCATAAAACAGATAGCTTTTAATCTTTTCCCAAAGGAACTATATTCATATGCAATGGAGTATGGAGAAGTTTAAGCCTTAAACTGCTCTCAAAAATAGTGGAAGTTGTAGTGAAAGAGAATTGGCAGGAGATTACTAGATTCATTGGGCATGTAGACTAAACTGTATGCTAGCTGCTTTGTCTGAGAAAGCCAGAGAGAGATAACTGAGAGGAACTTACCTGGGGTAATAAAAAAATCTCAAACACTGATCTCAGGAATTATCCCTTCTGAGAAGCTCCAATTTGATTGGTTTTGTCTGTGGATCAATTTATGGCCCAGTGTATTGTTAAAAATTATAGAGCAATCAGTTGGCAATTATGGGAATATATCACCTGGGTAAAGTCAAGGAAAGAGTAAAAGATAGCCCTGCCAAAATGACTGTCATACCAGAGGCTGACATAGCCCAGAGCTATGCCCAATATTACTTTGCTAAAGCTGCCATAACAAAGCAACACAAATTGGGTGGCTGAAACAATAGAAACTTATTGTCTTACAGTTCTAGGGGCTAGAAGTTCATAATCAAGGTGTCAGCAGTATTGCTTCCTTGGAAGGCTCTAATAGTTTCTGGTGGTTTGCTGGCAATCTTTGACTTCCTTTGTCTTGCAAATGCATCACTTCAATCTCTGTCTTTACCTTCAGTGGTATTCTACTTGTGTGCAGATCTGTCTCCAAGTTTTCTCTTTTTTATAAAAACATCAACCACATTGGATTAGAGGCCTATCCTACTCCAATATTATCTAACCCTAACTTAAATAATTATATCTGCAATGACTGTATTTCCAAATAAGGTCATGTTCTGTAGTAATGGGATTTGGCACATCAGTATATGAATTTTGGGGCAATGCAATTCAATCCATAACAACCCCAGTGAAACACAACATCAGACATTTAACAATATGTTGAGGGAGGAATAAGCACCACAAAAATAACCCAGCCAGTCACTAAACAAATAAGTCTCAGGGGGAGGGTATCCCAAACCTTTATAATGTATTATGTAAAACTTCCACTCCCCCCCCCCCCAAAATGAGACATGATAAAATAAAAAACAAAACAAAAAACAGGCAACAGAAACTGCCTATGAAAATAATTGGTGGTCAAATTTAACAGTAAAATGCTTCAGAGGACATGATAAATGTGTTCAAACAATGAAAGAAAACCATTATTAAAGAAGTCAAGGGAGATATGATGACAATGTCTCATCAAATAGAAATTATCAATAAAGAGATTTTAAAAAGTGGAAATTCTGGAGTGGAAAAGTATAATAATGGAAATGGAAAATTCACTAGACGGGATTGACAGTAGATTTGAATTGGCAGAAGAAATAATTAGCAAATGTGAAGATAGATTGATAAAGATTATGCAATATTAGGAACAGAGAAAAAAATGAATAAAGAAATAAACAGAACATCCTACAAATGTGGACATTATTAAAGCATATCAACATAAGCAGAATGGGAGTACTAGAAGGAAAAAAAAAAGAGAGAGAAATGAATAGAAAAAGTATTCAAAGACTTAATGACTGCAAACTTCTTAAATTTATTAAAAAGCTATGATCTACACATTCTTGTAACTCAAGTCACTCTAACTAGGATAAATGCAAAATGATCCACAAACGTTTTAATAGTAAAACTGCTGAAAGCCAAAGACAAGGAGAAAGTCTTCAAAGCAGCAAGAGGAAAAGACTCATGACTTACAAGGGAATGCCAGTAAGATTATAAACTGGCTTCTTTTCACAAACAATGAAAGCCTGAGAGAGTGCAATAGCACAACATATTCAAAATGTTCATAGAAACAGGCAGGTAAGAACCCTATACACAGCAAAGCTATTTTTCAAAAATGAAGGTGAAATAGAAATACTACCAGACAATCAAAAATTAAAAAAAAATTTGTTTCTAGGAGACCCACCTTACAAGAAACACTAATGGAAGTTCTTCAGGCTGAAAGCAAGTTAGCCCAGACAGTAATTTAAATCCACACTCACACACAAACACAAAGAACACTGGTAAAGGTAATTATGCAATTATAAAAGACGGTATGAATTCAGAGGTCTTTTTCTGTCTTTGCTTAATTGACTTAAAAATGAGCTGAATAAAATAATATGCATTCAAGAAAAATAAATAATCCGAGTTAACCTACATAGAATGAAGGCATTTAGTTATTAAACAAAATACTACTCAACAGATAGCCCAAACCCAGATAACTGCATTGCCAAATTCTGTCAAATATTTAAGAAAGAATTAATACCAAATCTTCACACACTCTTCTAAAAAATAGGAGGGAATGCTTTTCAACTCATTCTATTAACCCAGTATTACCCTGATACCAAACCAAAGATATCATAAAAAAAGAAAGCTAGAGACACATTGCTAAATCAAGTTATTTTTGTTTGTTTGTTTTTAACTTTTTGCTATGGAGTTATTAAGTTCATTATATATTTTGGATATTAAACCCTTATCAGATACATGTCTGCAAATATATTCTCTCATTCTGCAGGCTGCCTTTTCGTTTGGTTGATTGTTCCCTTTGCTCTGCAGAAGCTTTTTAGTTTGATGCAGTCCCACTTTTCATTTTTGCTCTTATTGCCTGTATTTTCGGAATCATATCCAAAAAATCATTGCCAAGACCAATGTCATGGAGCTTTACCCCTATGTTTTCTTTTAGGAGTTGTATTTTTTCAGTTCTTACACTTAAGTCTTTTTTTGTGTAGTGTAAAACAGTGATCCAATTCTATTCTCTTGCATATGGATATCCGGTTTTCCCAACGACACTTATTGAAAAGACCTTCTTTTTTCCATTATGTATTCTTGGCACATTTGTCAAAGATTAATTGACGATATATATTTGAGTTTATTTCTGGGCTCTCTATTCTAGGCTGTTGGTCTGTGTGTCTGTTTTTATGCCAGTACCTTACTGTTTTAATTACTATACTCATAGATTTTTAATATAGTTTGAAATCAGGGAGTGTGAAGCCTTCAGCTTTTTTCTTCTTTCTCCTATAATAGACACTTTTCCAAGAAAGAAAAACAAATGGTTAATAGGTGTGTGAAATGTGTTCAACATCCCTAATCATCAAAGAGATGTGAATCAAACCACAATGCAGTATCGCCTCACATGAGTTAGGATGGCTATTATTGCAAAGACAAGAGACGACAAGTTTAGTTAAGAATGTAAAAATGTGGGAACCCTTTCATCCACTGCTGGTGGGAATGTAAATGGGTACAGGTATTATGGAAAACAATATGGTGGCTCCTCAAAATATTAAAATAAAACTATCATATGATCCATCAATTTCACTTCTGGGTGTATATCCAAAGGAAATGAAATCAGTATTCCAAAGAGATATCTGCACACCCATCTTCATTGCAGCATTATTCACGATAGCCCCAGATGTGGAAACAACTGAAGTGTCTATTAATGGATGAATGGGTAAAGAAAAATGTGCTAATATAATATATATATATTATACTCTCTGTATGATGCATCTCTCTCTCTCTCTCTGACGAATTATGAATCAGCCATACAAAAAAGGAAATCTTACCATTCGTAAAAACATGGATAATCCTGGGGAACATTATTGTAAGTCACATAAGCCAGACACAGAAAGACATATACTGTATGATAGCACTTATATGTGGAATCTATTAAACTTGAACTCATAGAAGAAGAGAGTATGATGGTGGTTGACAGTGGGTAGGGGGTAGAGAAAATGGAAAGATGTTCATCAAAGCATACAAACTTTCAATTATAAGATGAATGAGTTTTGAGGTTCTAATTTGGAGATAATATGGGTGATGATGGATGTGTTAATCAATTAGATCATGGTAATCATTAAGCAATGTATACATATATCAAATCATCACATTGTATACCTTGAATATATACCATCTTTATTTGTTAAGTAAATATTAAAAAAATACTGAACAGTATCTCTTAAAAATATGGACATAAAAATCCTCAGCCGAATACTAACAAACTAAACTCAGCAACACATAAAAAGAATAATACACTGTGACCAAGTGAGATTTATCCCATGGATACAAGCTTAGTTTAACATCAAACATTAGTTAATGTACTACATGATATCAATAGATTTAAAAATATAAAAAGATTATCTCAATAGACAAAGAGTAAACATCTTACCAAATTTAACACCCTTTTGTAAAAAAATACTGAACAAACTAAGAACTGAATGGGACTTCCTCCACTTGATAAAGGGCATCTGTGAAAAATCTCCAGGTCACATTATACTTAATGGTGAAACACTAAATGCTTTTCCCTAAGGATAAGGAAAAAGATAAGGATGTCTGCTCTCTCCACTTCTATTTAATTTGTACTGGAGGTTCTAGTCTGGGGAATTAGGCAAGAAAATCAAATAAAAGGCATCAGATGAGTGTAAAACTATCTCAATTCACATGATCTTCTATGTAGGCAATTCTAAGGAGTTCACCAAGAAACTATTAGAACTAAAAGAAGAGTTTAAAAAGATTGCAGGACAAAAGACCAACACACAAAATCCAATTGTATTTTTATACAATTGGTACAAACATTTTAAAAATAAAATAGAACAATTTAATTCACAATAGCATCAAAATGAGTAAAATATTTAGAAATAAATTTAACTAAAGATGTAAAACTTATACTCTGAAAACTACAGAATATCATTCAAGAAATGAAAGATCTACATAAATGAGAAAACATGCAATGTTCATGGCTCAGAAAACTTAATATTGTTAAGATGGTGATATTCCCCATTTTGATCTGCAGTTTTAACGCAATTCCTATTAGAATCCCAACCAAGTTCTTTGTAGAAATTGACAAACTGATTCTAAAATATATATGGAATTGTAAGGAACCTACAAAAAGGAGAAAAAAAATTTAAAAAGAATGAAAAAGGAGGACTCACAGTTCCTTATTTCAAAATTTACTTCCTAGTATTAGTAATCAAAACAGTGTGGTAATGTCATAAGGATAGACATACAGATCAAAGAAATAGATTTGAGAGTCTAGAAGTAAACCCATATGCCTATGGTCAGCTGATTTTCTAAAAGAGTGCCAAGACCATTTAATGGAGGAAGAATAGCCTTTCAACAAATTGTATATTAAGAAAACTGGACAGCCACATACCAAAGAATTAAGTTGGATTCTTACTTCACACCACATATAAAAATTAACTGAAAGTGTACCTATAACCTAAATGTAAGAGTTAAAACAAACTCCTAGAGAAAAATGGAGGGAAAATTTTTCATGACCTTGGGTTTGGCAATGGATTCTCAGACATGAAACGAAAGCATGAGCAATCAATGAAAAATAAATAGATAAATCAGACATCATCAAAATTAAAACAAACAAACTTGTATTACAACAGACATTAAGTTAAGGCAACTTAACGTGTATAACAGAAACCCTGTTTATGGTATGCAGTTCTATCCCCAGCATTTCTACTCTGTCAAGAACAATCTTTGCATAAACTGCTTCTTCAAAAAATACATAGCACTAGTATATTTGTTAGGAAGTTAATAAAGAAAAAAAGACTTACATCTTCTAGTACCCAGCAGAGCAATACCAACTTGAGTTCCAGTTTTATCTTTGCTATTTACCCTTTACCAACTTTGGAATGTCATTTATTCCTTCTAAGACTCTCTTTCTTATCTGTAAAATTGATACAAGATATGTACATACTGCATTATTTTATTTTGGTGATGAAAGAGACAGTAAACACTAAGTAACTGTCCACCCACATTATTCTTTAAATGTTAAGTATTTTGTAGCCATCCCAATGCACAGATGTGATTGAATAGATAGGGATAGGGACCATAGAAAGATGATCCCGTATTTGAAAACCTCCTTCTTTCTAGAGTAAGTAGATTTATATGATCTATATAGGATGACCTATATATTATTTATATATTTAGATAGTATGACAAAGATATTTATATAGATCATCCTATGTAAATATAAAAATATAGGATGACTGCCACCCTGCAGCACTGCCCTTGACTGTCTTCCTCTTTTTATTCTTTATTAATCATCCATTAGATGTTATAGTTCAATTAACTGTGAATTACAATAGAAATTTGTTTTGTTTTGTTTCACAAAACTAGAATACATACCTTGGTTAATTCTAAATTTTTACTATAAAACTTTTGCTACTATGAAAGTCATAATGATTAGTCATTAAACTTAGCTTTTCTAAATAGCAAACTGTGCACAACTGAATGTAGTGGAAGATGAAAAAAATTTTAATTAAGTGGTTATTTTTTCCTATCATATACTTCTCACCTAAAGCTTAAACATTATTTTACAAATATTAGATTTTTGTCTCTGTTGTTATAAGAAAAAATGTTTTCTTAACATTTTGAGATACTAGACTCTGACACTCAAGTGATTTTTTTCTTTTGGAAAATAAATGTATGTATATTTGCTGCCTATTTTTTTTGCAAATAATGCATTTTGCAAAATCTCAGTAATTTGTAGGCATTGAGGATCAGGTTAGTCTGAATTAGAGGGAGAAAGCATCAATTATGATTATTTCCAAGCCCAGTTGAACCTGCTGTAATGAATAGGCATGTGTCTGGAGTCCTGAAAAACTACTACTGTGTATTTTACAGATTAACTATCTTTTTTGACCTTGTAACTTGCTATTGATTGGCTTAGTAAGCTTTTTTCTTAGATCATAGAAAGGTGAACTTTATTCTAGCACACGTTGAATAATAACAGTCAAACATATTCTATATTTTTTACCTTTTCCTAGTACTGATTTAGAATTCCTTCAGGTGCAAATTTTAACACTTACACATATCACCTGTTTCAACACAGTAGGATGGCAATTGTGCTTTATTATATCTCTCTTGACTTCTTGTCTCAGTTGCCTCTCCTCCTCTCCATAAATGTTAGTTGATGGTAATTCCACCATTAAAGCCCTCTCAAATGACAACATTCTTTGTCCTGTAATATTAACGGGGCACATCAGAACTATGACATATTACTCAGACTTTTTATTTCAGCAATTTTCTGTCCTATTTACTTTAACTGGCACCCCTAGAGTTACAACGCTTTATTTGCTTAGTTTAAATGTGCTATTGTTACTTATGGGTTAAGCAGGTAGGCTGATTGCATTAATAAAAATTGATAAGTAGGCAGGTTATCCTTCCTAATTTATTTCCATGGCAACAGACAAGCAACTGTGCCTTGTTTCTCAGGAGCAGAATGTGAATAATCAAATATGCCCTACCCAGATGAATATATAACACAGTTTACTAATATAAATGTCTCGACGTTGTGTATATTACTGAAGAAAAATGCACATTAATTCTGCATCTAAGTTACATGATGGATATGCTCTGGAGAATGAAAAAATAAGAACCTTCCCCTGAAACATCAAAATTGTTTATTAAAGTAATGTATTTTAAATAGTGTGTACAGTGAACAATTTAATTCTATGACATTTATATTGTTTATTTCAGAAGGTGCTTTTATTACAGAAAAATGTAATAATGCATAGTTATTTTGACATCTCAGAAAATAATGAGTCCTGCACAAGAGTTCAATTAAGCAATAATCCCTGGGAAAATGGTCATTACTAGCAGTTAATGATTGGTTTGTTAGTTAATGGCCCAAGGCAAAGCTGAGGGCAGTTAAGACTCTAACAAACGAGTTGTGAATTGTAGCAATGCCTTGTGGATTGTAGTAGTGAAGGATTTTAAAGGATTTTCCCCCTGGTTATAAACCACATTTAATGGTTTATGATAGCAATAATTTGCTTTTTAAGACTGATTATAACATAGGACAGTCTCTGAAACAACTGATATTTCTAATAAACTGACAATTGATTTTATACTGATATTTCTCTATACTTTAAAATTGTAGGTGTGATTTTTTTTAATTTTTTAAAATTTTTAAATTAAATTAAATTTTATTTTATTTTAAGAATATAAGCACTTGTATTATATCCATATATTGTCTAATAGTTCAAAACAAATGCAACGTTAAACCAAGCTACAAATAGCTTTCTCCTTTAGAGGTTTTCTAGATTAAAAATATTGTGTGGATTCCTATTAGTGATAACTGTATATTTTCTTTAGGTTTCTTGGCTGGCAAGTTTTGACCTCTGATATTGGCTTACCTTTATTTTGAAATGAGATCGCCCCGCAGAGTTTTTACTTGAAAGGCTTTAAGATTATAGAGTGGGCTCTTGAATTCCCCACACCTCCACAGCTCCCAAAGGAATAAAATGCCGGTGGCTCCCTGGCCTGAAATCTTGTGTTCATGAGTAATTTAACAGAATAAATGTGCTATATTCAGAATTTCTTTACCTAACTTCAGAGATATCTTATCACTTCTCTTTTTTAATCCACAGGAAATTAGAATTCATTAGCCTGGGTACTTGCCTCACAAAACTACTTGTAATGAAACTGTAATAGCTTCTGAGATACAGAAAGGATTCATCTGCTCTCAGAAATAAGACTTTGTGTTCAGCTTCAATTAAGTCTGGGTCTACATAACTGACTACTACCACTGGTCAACTAGTGAATTGATTGGGGGGGATCACTCAAACTGATAATTTGGCTCTCTAGATAAATTTTTTTTTTAAAAATAATTATTTCTTTTAAAATGAGTTTTTCAATTCATCAAGATAATATTTTGTAGGTATCAGGTAGAATTTGGAATTGATGTAATCAGAGAGGTCATGTGGAAAAGGGATTAGTCTAATCCTATATATAAGTAGTAGGTACATATTACCAAATTAAACTATTTGATTACAATTCTCTTGTATAATCACAGTATCTTATTAAAGTGTTTTAAAATTTATATACAGGGATTTGATTTTGCATAAAGAACATCCCAAGGAGGATTTATTTCTCCCTCTCTCCCCACCCCTCCCTCCCTTGCACACACACGTACATTCATCCAGAAATTAACATTACATGAGAGAGATGTTGTTTTCTTTACTCTACTCATGAGTAAAATGAGAATCACCCAAGATAAATGGCCTGTACATTGTCACACAGGAATAATTAGCAGATCTGGAATTCAAAATAATGATGTCATGAATTTAAATCATATGGTTGTTTGTTCATATTAGATAAAAACATCAGAGAAAAAAAGAATTAAATAGCAAAACTTGATTGTAAGCACAATAAAAAAATCTTTAGAAAATGTTATAACAGTTTTAAGTTAATATTTTAAAATTCAGAACCAAATCATATTACTATAAAAATAGTCACCTTTCTAAACTGTCAATACTAAGGCTTTTTTTCCTCCTGAGAATAATTTATTTTTTGAATATTCTAAACACAATAAGAATCTCTACATGCTCTGTGGTGTATTATAACTTCAGTATCAGACAGAGATCAATTAAGGCCCAATAAATTTGTTTCTTATCTTAGATCAGGATGGCTCCAGGGGGCCATCCAAATCATATATAGTGTTGACATCTAATTCATACATATACTCAGAAGTAGAGCTTTGGATACTTGAGGATTCATCAATTTATGCTGTATTTTCCAATCTTATTCTTATTTATTAAACCAATCTATTATTCATCAGTATTTTTGTTTCTTAATAATGCATATTTGTGTTCAGAAAAAACAAAATACTTGATGTTAGATAAAGAATTGATGATACGTAAATAATGGCTATTAGCCCAATAAAGACATGCTGTCAGCAGAATATCTTCTATCTCTTTGTAACTTAATTGGGAATGCAATGCAATGTGTACATTATGTTGCTCCAATTAATTCAAATCATTCCTAATTGGGATCTGTTAAATAACTCTCTCCTGGGTCTAGAGAGGAAATTGAATAAAGCTTTAATTCAGGAAGTCATTTCTATCTTTAGATATATTGTTATTCATAATCAAATATGCTGATGTTGATGTTACTAAAGATTAAGGAAAAATGATTTTTTTACACTTTGTAACTAAGGAAGTACTAGTTAGTCAAAATTATGGTTAACAGATAGTGGTAAAAACCAGTGAAATATTAAATATACACAGATTACTGTGGACAACTGGAATTACTTACTCCAATATTTAGGATAGAGAGTTAATGATTGAAATACAAACTTAAGGAGAACAGGGGCTGATTTAACTATGTGAGTACAAATAGAACTCATTGCTGTGAATGATGGTGCAGAAATAGTGATAAGAAGGAGACAATATTAGTGACAAAATAAAAATATATGAGAAGTTTAATGTTGAAATAGTAATAATAATCTTGTGAAGAAAAAGAGTAACACCAGGAAGAACCACAATGTGAGAAGAAGACATAAAGGAGGCTTTACAGTTCACGATGGAAGCATTTCTAATCTATTGCTCAGAGCACACCTGGAAAATTAAATTATTTCTACCTTCCATATTTTCAGAAGGTATAGAGAAAGATTAAGGCTCCAGAATAATGTAAGTATAATTCCTTTTCCAAGTCACAAATTTTTAAATACTCTAAAATAGTCATCCCATCCTAATTTTCTGTTTTACACAATGACAGATCCTTTACCTGTCTGTTGTATGACATCAATTCTGAGGCCTTTATCTTCCTCCCTCACTTGCTGTTTTACCATTTCCAAAATCAACAACGCACATTCTGGATGTTTCTCCTGCTTTGTGGTGGATGTTCTGTAATTTCATATGCAGGTCCCTGTTACCAAGCCCTAGTCAATTTCCTTGTAAGCATGTGGCTGCTAAGACATTGATACATGTCTTAGAAAACCTTGCAGGGCAATGTTCAATGTTCCTCTAAATACCTCACTGAAATGACCATTCTTCTCTCACCATATACCAAAATCAATGCAAAATGGATTAAAGACTTACATATAAGCTCTGAAACTATAAAACTCCTAAAAGAAAACAGGGGAAACACTTCAGGAAGTAGGACTGGGCAAACACTTCATGAACATGACCCCCAAAGCACTGGTAACAAAAGAAAAAAGAAACAAATTGGATTATATCAAACTGTAAAGCTTCTGCACAGCGAAAGAAACAACTACAGAATGGGAGAAAATATTGGCTAACTATGCATCCAGCAAAGGATCAATATCCAGAATATACAATGAACTCAAACAACTTAACAGTAAAAATACCCAAAAAACCAAAACAGATTAAAAAATTAAAAGGAGCTGAATAGGCATTTCTCAAAAGAACATATGCAAATGGACAAGAAATACATGAAAAAATGCTCAACATCACTCAGCATCAGGGAAATACAAATGAAAACCATATTGAGATATCATCTCCTACCAGTTAAACTGGCTATTATCAAAAAGACAGAGAACAACAAATGCTGGTGAGGATGTGGAGAAAGAGGAACCCTCCTACACTGTTGGTGGGACTGCAAATTGCTACAGCCATTATGTAAAACAGTATGGAGTTTCCTCAAACAACTACAGGTAAAACTGCCTTACAATCCAGCAATTCCACTTCTGGGTATATACACACTCACATGAATGGAAATCTTCATGTTGAACGGATACCTGCACTCACATGTTTATTACAGCTCTATTTACAATAGCCAAGAGTAGAAATCAACCTGAATGTCCTGGATAAGGAAAATGTGGTACATATACACAATGGACTACTACTCTGCCATAAAAAAGAATGAAATACTGCCATTTGCAGCAACATTGGTAAACTTAGAGAAAATTGTGTTAAGCAAAATAAGCCAGGCACAAAAGGAGAAATACTGAACATCCTCACTCATAACTGGTAGCTGAAAAATAAATAAATAAATAGAAAGATACAACAATTACAATAATAATACACTGTACTTTCAAAAGGAGAGAAGAGAACTGAAGTTACCAGAGGTGAGAGAGGAATAGGGAGAGTCAGGAAGGGATTGGTAAAGGACAATGAAAAATGATTACATTGCATAATGTTGAACATACTAATTATCCTGATTTGAGCATCACGTATCGCACACAGGCAGTGATATTCAATTGTACCCCGCAGAAATGTACAATCAACTATGTTACAATAATAACAAAAAATCCCGTAATTTTGTTCAACCCCATTTAAAATCCTCCTTAGGTGGATAGCTGAACTTCTAAAAGAATCTGTAGCTTTGGTACTGCATCATATCTAGCATGAGCTTTTAAACCTACACAATTGTTTCTTCCACAGAATTTACTGTTTCTTTTGTAGAAAGAGATCTGGACACATGGCAATAATCATTTCAATTACCCAATAAAGACGGTCTAATCTGTCCCTTCAAGTTTGAGAAAGAATGCACCCACTTTGCAGATTTTTTTTTTTTTTAATTTAAGGCTGATTTCTATAGTTAGGTGCTTATTTCCTCTTCAATTATTTACCAAAAAAAACATTTTCCAGACAGATTACAACATATCTAGTTGTAGGCAGTTCATACTAAACTGGGTAAACCTCAACCCTGTGTTATATATTTCCCCTGTGGAGCCTCTGTGCCACTGGAAAGTTTTAAAAAATTTCTGTTGACTTTAACTTACATTTCTCAGTTTGACAGGAAGTTTGGTCATCATAGTGAAGGTGCTTTCCTGGAGCAGAAAGAACTGAGCCATGGGAAGACCATCCCAGTAGGTGTGAATGCTTACAATTACCGAATCACTGAGGATCATCTCCTCTACTTCCTCTATATATTATGTAGACTGCATATAAATCCTTCGTAACCAATAAAGTTAAATTCCCTGTTGCCTGGAGATAAATGTGCATACGTTCATAGATACTTTGCTTCCGGGATTGCAATGGGGTTGTACCAACTGCCTCTGAGAATATTCCAGCAAAATTGCTGTAATGACCCATGGGTCTTTCTGGAGCCACTTTAGGATCATTCTGCTTCCTGAAAACTGATGCTTCCTTGTTGCAGGACAGTTCTCTTGGCGGCCAAGGACTGACCATAATTCTCCCTCCTTTCCTGCTTGTAGTTCTCAAGAGTAACTGTGGAAGGTACTGGGAATGTAACATCCTTAGATCAGGAGAAGCTTTCTGGAATTGCCCAGGCTCTGGTGTAGCCTCTCCTCCCCCAACAGGATGCCTTTCAAGACTTTAGCCTAGTGATTCCTTGATCCTGAGGCATATAACCTGCGGTAGTTTGCCTTTCAGGGTCCCTCAACTGCAATGCAAGTGGGGCACAAACAGGAGAAACTCCATCTGCCCCATGTAGCTTTCCTGAGCCTTCAGGACTGATGATGAATCCTATGCTTCTGTTGTCCCTTGCTGCAGATCTGTAGGTAATAAATCTGCTTCATATAACTTGTTGCATATGTGGGTGTTCTGTCTCACTGGATTCAGGTAAGTCAGTAATCAGTGCATCTGCACAATGAACCTGATTGGAACTATTCAGCATCAGAGCTCTTGTTTTTAGTTTACAGTACCTCTCTGGAGCTGTGCCAATGCCAAGGTCTCTGAGACAAGACACCTGTCCACTAGGCTACTGGGATGACGACTCTGTACCAGTCCACAGCGAGGCAGCTTTTTAAATTTTTACTTATGTTCCTCACATGGAGACATAAGGGAAAGGGTTTCCCTACTAGCTTGTCTCTCCATGCCTTCTTTCTCCCAGAGCCCAATCCTTCCTTTTCCCTAGTCCCTTAACATTTTCTGGCCAGCCACTTCCATCCAGACTCCCCAAATCAGATTCTACTCAAGTCTTGTGTTCCCTATTGAAACTTTCAAAATACAAATGAAAGTATTGAAATGGTCACTGGGTTAACCTGAAGAGTTTACCACTCTTTAATCGGGTTCCAGTGTTTATTTGAGGTAGATTTAGCTTAGTGATTAAAAATCAAGCTTTATTTAAAATATGCCTTTTGCTTAATGCTGCAGAATTGCATATTCAATGACAGAGAGAGGTTTATAGAGAAAAAGAACCATGCCTAATTGGTATTGAAATGCAATTTCACAGACATTCTTGGAACAGTTCCTCTAATAATATTACTTTGCACTTAACTAATTTATTTGCTTAATGTGAAGTTCACAAGAAAACTAAAATCAGGGAAATAAAAAAAAAATACCTAGGCCATTTTGATATGTACAACATCAATAAAACAAACAAATATGCACATTCACACGAAAACTGGCTTGCATCTTTCGATAAAAATAGATTTTTATCAACATATGATTGCCAGGCAAAGAAAATCCGTTTTTTGTTTTTTTTTTGATAGATTATTTTGAATGGTTGGTCAGCATGCAACATTTCCTGCAAGGATTTGTTTTATTATGTGAGTGATTGCAAGAGCAACTAAACCATAAGGGACTACTTCTTACTATATATAGGTGACATATTCATATACATAATATTTCCCACAATTGGGAACTTAAAATAATTTGGGCATTTTTAATACAAGGAAAATATTCAGGCAGAAACAATGAAATAAATACCCTCTAGAATGCTAATTTAAAATAGAAAAAAATACCAAAACATTTCTAAGAGATTTAAGTAAAATCTTAATACTATCCACTAAGTGGTGATGGGGATTATTACATTACTTTGAGTCAGGAAAAATATGAAGATGGTACCTAAACTTGGAGAGTAATAGAACCTTCTTTTTTTTTCCTTCTCTAGTGATTCTGGTTCTTTACACCAGAACACTAATAAGAGGATATTCTTGACAAATGATCAATAGAAGTGTACCTATTCTCACTTCAGCTAAATAGAAGGAGCAGAGGGGAGGTGATAAAACCAGGCCACTTACAGATTGAATTCAAGGAAAGTGTTGTTTTCTTACTCAAGCCATGTTCCCAAGTGGCTGCAGTATTGGATAAGTTACGGATGTTCTGCAGGATGCAATATTCATATGGAGGGCAATGTTTTTTTATTATCCCAGGTTCTATGTGCATTCGTCTTCAGCTTCCATGTCTGTAGAGTCAGATATGAAAGAGTTTTGCTTACATGAGAAATTTTTTTCTCAGCATTGTTAATAGGATGTTATAGTGTCTCATATTGGATATTGTTATTAACCACTTCAGAAAGTAACATATTTCATTACAGGGAAATGTAAACAAGTGAAAAGTTTGGTATGCATTTGAACTAAAATTCATCATGTCTATATTTCTCATAACATTGGCCACCAAGAACTTTCGTTTTTTAAAAATTCCTGTGTAACTCTGACACATTAAAATAAACATTTATTAGAAATGACCTCCTTGGGCCGAGCCCGTGGCGCACTCGGGAGAGTGCGGTGCTGGGAGCGCAGCAGTGCTCCTGCCGCGGGTTCAGATCCTATATAGGGATGGCCGGTGCGCTCACTGGCTGAGCGTGGTGCGGCCGGTCTCAAAAAAAAAAAAAAAAGAAATGACTTCCTTAGCAGAGAGAATAAAGGTTCTATTGTTTACATTAACCCAGATAGTGTATGGTTGTGTGTGTCAAAAGCCAGTGTTTGCTCTTTTTATTTTTTTTTCAGTTTTATTTTATTTTGTCAATATACAATGTGGTTGATTATTGTAGCTCATTACGAAACCTCCCTCCCTTCTCCCTATCCCCCCTCCCTCCCAACAACCTCATATCTGTTCGCTTGTTGTATCAACTTCAAAGAATTTTAACTGTTGTGTCTTCTTTCCTCCCTGACCCCAGGTTGGTTGTGTATTTATTTATTTATTTTTAGCTTCCACAAATAAGTGAGAACATGTGATATTTCTCTTTCTGTGCCTGACTTGTTTCACTTAATATAATTCTCTCTAGGTCCATCCATGTTGTTGCAAATGGCAATATTTCATTCTTTTTTATAGCAGAGTAGAATTCCATTGTGTAGATATACCACATTTTCCATATGCACTCATTTGATGGTGGACATTTGGGCTGGTTCCAACTCTTAGCTATTGTAAAGAGTGCTGCAATGAACATTGGAGAACAAGTATACTTTCGACTTGATGATTTTCATTCCTTTGGGTATATTCCCAGCAGTGGGATAGCTGGGTCATATGGTAGATCTATCTGCAATTGTTTGAGGAACCTCCATACCATTTTCTGTAGAGGCTGAACCATTTTGCAGTCCCACCAAAAATGTATAAGAGTTCCTTTTTCTCTGAAACCTCACCAGAGTTTATCATTCACAGTCTTTTGGATATTAGCCATCCTAACAGGGGTGAGATGCTATCTCAGTGTGGTTTTGATTTGCATTTCCTGAATGCTGAGTGATGTGGAGCATTTTTTCATGTGTCTGTTGGCCATTTGTATATCTTCCTTTGAGAAATGCCTATTTAGCTCTTTTGCCCATTTTGAAATTGGGTTACATGTTTTTTTGTTGTAAAGTTGTTTCAGTTCCTTGTATATCCTGGACATGAATCCTTTGTCAGATGTATATTTTGCAAATATTTTCTCCCACTCTGTTGGTGGTCTTTTAACTCTATTAATTGTGTCCTTTGCTATGCAGAAGCCTTTTAGATTGATATAATCCCAACTGTTAATTTTTCCTTTGGTTGCCCATGCTTTGGGGGTCGTATTCATGAAGTCTGTGTCCAGTCCTACTTCCTGAAGTGTTTCTGCTAGGTTTTCCTTGAGAAGTTTTATTGTTTCAGGGTATATATTTAATTATTTAATCCATTTCGAGTTAATTTTGGTATATGGTGAGAGGTATGGGTCTAGTTTCATTCTCCAGCATATGGCTATCCAGGTATCCCAGTACCATTTTCTGAAGAGGCAGTCTGTTCCCCAGTGTATAGGCTTGGTGCCTTTGTCAAAGATCGGATGGCTGTAGGTGTGTGGGTTGACTTCTGGATTCTCTATTGTATTCTATAGATCAGTGTGTCTGTTTTTATGCTAGTTCCATGCTGTTTTGGTTATTATAACTTTGTAGTATAGTTTAAAGTCACATAGTGTTATGCCTCCAGCTTTATTATTATTAATTATTATTATTATTATTATTATTATTATTATTATTATTATTATTATTATTATTATTATTATTATTATTATTATTATTATTATTATTATTATTATTATTATTATTATTATTATTATTATTATTATTATTATTATTATTATTATTATTATTATTATTATTATTATTATTATTATTATTATTATTATTATTATTATTATTATTATTATTATTATTATTATTATTATTATTATTATTATTATTATTATTATTATTATTATTATTATTATTATTATTATTATTATTATTATTATTATTATTATTATTAATTATTTGCTCAGAATTGCTTTGGCTATGCTTGGTCTTTTGTTATTCCATATAAATGTCTAGATAGATTTTTCCATTTCTGAGAAAAATGTCTTTTGAATTTTGATGGGGATTGCATTGAATTTGCATATCACTTTGGGTAGTATGGACATTTTCACAATTTTGATTCTTCCAATCCAAGAGCATGGGATATCTTTGCATCTAGCTGTGTCCTTCTTAATTTCTCTCAGCAGTGGTTTGTAGTTCTCATTGTCGAGATATTTCACTTCCTTGGTTAACTCAATTCCTAAGTATTTTATTTTTTTGGTGGCTACTGTAAATTTGCAAGCTTTCTTGGTTTCTCTTTCTGCATGTTCACTATTGGAGAATAGAAATGTTACTGATTTTTGTGTGTTGATTTTGCATCCTACAACTTTGCTGAAATCATTTATCAACTCCAAGAGTTTTTTTATAGAGGCTTTAGGCTCTATATAGGATCGTGTCATCTGCAAATAGGGACAGTTTGATTTCATCTTTTCCAATCTGGATGCCCTTTATTTCCTTCTCTTCTCTGATTGCTCTGGCTAGTACTTCCAACCCTATGGTGAATAGGAGTGGTGAGAATGGGCATCCTTGTCTAGTTCCTGTTCTTAAAGAAAGGCTTTCAGCTTTTCCCCCATTCAAAATGATATTGGTGGTGGGATTATTATATATGGCTTTAATTATGTTCACATACTTTCCATCTATACCTAACTTATAGAGAGTCTTTATCATGAGTGTTGAATTTTATCAAATGCTCTTTCAGCAACTATAGAGATGATCATATGGTCTTTGTGTTTGATTTTATTGATATGATGTATCACATTTATTGATTTGCATATGTTGGATTAACCTTGCATCCCTGGGATGAATCCCACTTGATCATGGTGTGTAATTTTGTGTATGTGTTGCCGTATTCTGTTAGCTATTATTATATTGATGATTTTGCATCTATATTTATCAAGGATATCGGGCTGTAGTTTTCTTTTTTTGTTCTATCTTTACCTGGTTTTGGTATCAGGGTGATGTTTGCTTCATAGAATGAATTTGGGAGAATTGCCTCAGTTTCAATCTTTTGGAATAGTTTGTAGAAAATTGGTGTCAACTGCTCTTTGAATTTTTGGTAGAATTCTGCTGTGAATCCATCTGGTCCTGGGCTTTTCTTTGTTGGGAGCCTTCTGACAACAGCTTCAATCTCTTTTATTGTTCTTGGTCTGTTCAGATTTTCTACGTCTTCTTGGATCAGTTTTGGTAGCTTGTGTGTGTCCAGAAATTTATCCCTTTCCTCCAGATTTTCAAATTTGTTGGCATATAGTTGTTTATTGTAGTCTTGAATGATTCCTTTTATTTCGTATGTATCAGTTGTAATATCACCTTTTTCATTTCTAATTTTATTTGGATCTTCTCTCTTCTTTTTTTAGTTAGCCATGCTAATGGTTTGTCAATTTTATTTATCTTTTCTAAAAACGAACTTTTTGATTCATTTTTAGTTAGCCATGCTAATGGTTTGTCAATTTTATTTATCTTTTCTAAAAACGAACTTTTTGATTCATTGATCTTTTGTATCATTTTTGCGTTTCAATTTCATCAAGATCTGCTCTGATCTTAATGATTTATTTCCATCTACTAACTTTGGGTTTAGATTGTTCTTGTTTTTCTAGTTCTTTAAGGTGAAGTATTGGTTGTTCACTTGCCATCTTTCCCTTCTTCTGAAATAACCATTTAGTGTGTTAAATTACCCCCTTATTACTGCTTCTGCATGTATCATGTTATTCATTTGTTTCTATAAATATTTTTATTTCCTGTTTGATTTCTTCTTGGACCCATATGTCATTAAGTAGAGTGCTACTTACTTTCCATGTATTTGTATAGTTTCCAGAATTTCATTTGTTATTGATTTCTAATTTTAACCCTTTGTTATCTGAAAAAATTCGTGGGATAATATCAATATTTTTTAACTTGTTGAGATTTGATTTGTGACCTAACATGTGATCTATCCTAGACAATGATCAATGTGCTTATGAGAAGAATGAATATTCTGAGGTTGTTGGATGGAATGTTCTGTAGATATCTGCCAAGCCCAATTGGTCTAGAAAATTGTTTAGATCTTGTGTTTCTCTGCTGATTCTTTGCCTAGATGATCTGTCCAATATTGACAGTGGGTTGTTCAGGTTCCCTGCCTTTATGGTATTAGTGTCTAACTCCTTCTTTAGGTCTAATAGAGTTTGTTTTATATATCTGGCTGCTCTGACCTTGGGTGCATATGTGTTTATGATTGTTATGTCTTCTTGATGGATCAATCCTTTTTTCATTATGTAGTGGTCCTCATTATCTCTTTTTATGGTTTTTAGTTTAAAGTCTATTTTATCAGATATAAGAATAGCTACTCCAGCTCATTTTTCATTTCTGTTTGCATAGTAATCTTTTCCCATCCTTTCACTCTTAGTCTATGTGAGTCTTTATAGGTGAGGTGGGTCTCTTGAAGGCAGCATATATTTGGGTTCTCCTTTTTAATCCAGTCAACCAGTCTATGTCTTTTGATTGGGGAATTTAATCCTTTTACATTAGGAGTTGTTATTTAAAAGTGTTGATTTACTCCTAGCATTTTATTGATTTTTGTTTGGATGTCTTAAGTGTCTTTTGTTCCTTTCTTTCTGATTTACAGTTTGTGTTCTGTATTTGTTGGTTCCTTGGGTTGTAGATAAACTTTTTTTTCTCTTCATTGTTGCCATTTTTATTTTACTAGTGGGTTTCGATTTTTCTTGAATTTTTATGGCAGTAGTCATTATTTTTCAGGTACCAAACCCAGTACTTCCTTGAGAATTTCCTGTAAGGGTGGTTGTGTGGTAGTGAACTCCCGCAGTTTTTGGTTGTCTGAGAAATATACTATTTGCCCTTCATTTCAGAAGGATAACCTTGTGGGGTAGAGTATTCTTGTCTGGCAATTCTGTCTTTTAGTATTTTGACTATATCATCCCATTCCTTTGTGGCTTTTAGGATTTGTGATGAAAAGTCTGATGTTAGTCTGATTGGGGCTCCCTTATAGGTGATTTGATGCTTCTCTCTTGCATCTTTTAATATTCTCTCTTTGTATTTGAGTTTTTCCAATTTGACTATAACATGTCTTGGAGAAGACCTATTTGGGTTGAATCCGTTTGGGTATATATGAACTTCCTGAATCTGAAGATCTGTGTCTTTTCCTAAACCTGGGAAGTTTTCTGCCACTATATTATTGAATATGTTTTCAATGCAATCTCCTTTTTCCTCCCCTTCTGGAATACCCATGACTCAGATATTTGAGCGCTAAGGTTGTTTGATATTTCTCTTAGATTTTCTTCAATGTTTTAAATTCTTTTTCTTTTTTTTAATTTTGTCTGCCTGTGTTATTTCAAATAGCCCATCTTCAAGGTCAGAAGTTCTCTTTTCTGTTTCTGCAAGCCTGCTAGTTAAACTCTCTTTTGTGTTTTTTATTTGGTTGAATGAATTCTTCAGCTCAGCAAGCTCTTCTACATTCTCTTTCAGGGCATTGATTTCCTTGTACATTTCTTCTTTCAGGTCTTGTATACTTTTCCTCATTTCAACGTGTTGTCTAGCTGAGTTTTCTTGTATCTCATTTAGTTTCCTTAGAATAATCACTCAAAATTCCTTGTCAGACATTTCAAGGGCTTCTTGTTCTATAGGATGTAGATCATGAGAGTTATTACCCATTGGTGGTGTACTTTCTTGATTTTTCATATTTCTGGTATCTTTCCTTTGATGTTTAGTCATGTGGCAGGGGATTTCACGGTCCACTGGCTTGAAACTATTGTCTGGCTAGGTTGCTGCTGGGGCTGCCAGTTTGGTATGGCTGCTTTAGTGTCTGCTTGGTTGCCCACTAGTGCATCGAGTGTGTGGTTGCCTAGGATCTTGGGCCTCTCAGGGGAGGCCCCTCTCTGGTCAGCATGCACTTTGCAGGGCTGGGGATGGAGTTGGGCAGTGCTGGCAAAGCCTACTGCTGGGTTGTGTGCTGGCACTGCAGGGCATGTGGTCTCCAAGGATCTTGGACGTCTCTGGCTGGGTGCCTCCTGCCATTGTTTGTTCTTTTCAAACACATAACACTGCTAGTGAGTCCTGAGGTTGTATATTCAAATCTCTAACTCTTTTGTAAGTAGATTTCTATTATGTAGGTCTTCCTTCCACCACACTGGAAATTCATCATTGGTTATGGATATGTTACATTTCAATCATGATTTTGATGGAGAGGTCACATAGACTCTTGTTTCTAATATGCATTATATTAACCATCTCTCAAATTTTTGTGTTTCCCACCTATCTGATAATCGTTCTTAGTATGCCTTCCTCTAAAAGAGAGAAAGAACAAATATTGATTCATTTAATCTAGATATTTTGGTCAACTGATCAAGAATTAACCGAACTGTACTCTTATCTATGCTGAATTTCAGTATGCGCAGAGACCCAGAGTTTATTAAAGGGAAAAGAAAATTAGAGACCATTTAATCAAATATCACCTTTTAAGTTTAGGAAAAGTGAGTCTCAGAGAAATAAAATGGCTTTTTTAAATGATTGGATATTCGTGGAAGGCAAGCTAACATCGCATTTATTTGTAGTACTTTCTACATCAGCTAAAAAAATTCCTAAATTTGTATACCAGGTTCATAAGTTCTGATAATTAATTATGGTTGGGTAATAAATTCTATTACCTTATCTAGATTACAGACAATACAGCTAATAAGATTTCTATTACTATCACAGACTCTTTGAAAGAACGAGTCATGTGAATAAAAATACCTTGCTTTTGCCTGCTAGTTACCGTAATGTTTGTTGATGGAAAAATGCATCATTTTCTGATGTTCTGTCTTATGAGGGAGTGCAAGAATATCAGTTAAGTATTTTTCTCACTTAGTACTTATAAATAAATAAATGAACTCGGATCTGTCTCAGTCTCCAAACATTCCGACCTTAGAAACAGCTTTATCACAATATTGGCTGTTGGCTTAGTTGTTGAAATAATTGTTTTGTTAAAGTTGAAAGAAAAAGCAAGCAAAGTTCATGGTTTATTGATCTGTTTTTCTGGCTAGCTTGAAATAAGTGAATTGGTACCATTTCTTTATGCATGTATTGATTATTATATAAAAGGACCTGTGAGAGGGGCAGTTGAATACTGTTGAAAATAGCTAAAAATGTTTCCTGACAAACGTTATAAGATTTTCATGCAGTCAATTTTATTTCAACACCACATTCTTGTTTTTGTTATTTCTCAAAGAAAAGAGAAAGCTAATTTAAGTCAGGTATGGCTCTTCCTACTTGTGAATCCGAAGGGATCAATGATCTTAATGAGTTGATGTTTAAAAGCTCCAAATTGAAAACTGCAATGGCTAATTTAAGTTTCATAAGTAGTATCCAATTATCGTAAATTCTTAAAGTTAATTAAATTAAATTTTTAAGAAACATTGTTCCACTAAAGAAAAATTGGAATCACTGCACCCATGTTTCCTTTATTTGAATCCTTCTTCACATTGTTTGAAATGTAAGTCTTACAGGCATTATTAAGTCAACATACACAGGGGGATATTTAGAGTGGTTATATGAATGATTAAAACATATTTGTTATTTTCAGAAACTATTTTCAGAAAACACCCTAACCTAGTAGAAAAGAAATAAATAAAATGCACATTTCCATTTCCATTTTTAATTTTAAAAAACTTAATATGTTTGCAAATCTTTAATGCATAGAAATATACGAAAATTATAGGAGTGGTCAGAAGATCTCACTGATACATACAATAAATATGAATCTGGTAACTACAAATACAGATGAGTAAATACAGTTTGAAATTATTGCCTAAAATATGAGAGTGTCATTATTGTTCATAACATACTTTTCTGTTGGTAAAATTCCAAAAAAATGATACAATCTTCCCTAAATTTACCTTATAGCTGCTTTTCAGGAAAATTCAATGTAAACTGAAACAATACAAAAAAAAATATGTCTTCATGTAAAATATAGTTTGGTTCTACATTAAAATATTGCAAATAGTCTCCTCACCTCACTTTGCATGAATGACTGACAGGATGTTGAAATGTCTTGCAGAGGCTGGGATATTTTTCTTTATTTTATGTGGGGGTCCTATGCACTGCTGGACATCTAGTATTTCAGGCACCTTCAAAGAAATATGTATGGTAGCTTCCAGATGTTTTTACAACAAAAAGAAAATCCGCAAAATGTCTGAAACACCCACTTGATGTGATTCTACTCCTATTAAAACCATTGCTTATATTTCATGCTATAAATTAGAAACTATATGTCATATGAGTGAACTACCATATGAAGTATCATCAGATAACTATATGTCATATGAGTCATTGCCATGGTATCATTAGGAATACAACTAAGACCTTGGAATATAATTAACAGAGAGGAATTTTTCAGCTTAAGAAAAACTGAACAACTCCAGAAAGAAGTATGCTCTTGGTAAGCAGACAAGAGCAGCAAAAATTGATCACCTAATAATTTGACAAAAAGCCATCTTCCAATGATTAATTAATTGAATGGTCAAATTTGTAAGAACCTATTATAATAGGATTTATTTACAAATTTCTAAGAACCAGGATGATAGCATTTTCCCAGTGCAGGAAATTTTTCAGTCATTAATCCACAAAAATATTTCTATATCCATTTATACTTTTCTGACATTACCCAGTTGTCATTTTATTTGGATAATCAAACTTCCTTGCATATTTTGCATTATGGGTGTTGCTCACATCAGAAGGTCAATTATTGTATAAATGGTAGGCTGTGTTTCATATTCCTAAGGTTTTATTTTCTCTTGCCTTCTTTTTATTAATGTGTTTATTTACAAATACCTAAGCACATGCTTGATGATAATCTATCTAGACTATTTTAGGTAGAATTCTTGAATTTAACTGTAAATTGATAACATGACCACTAACTCAATTTCAACTCAATTCATACCATTTCAACTCAATTTCTCTTTTTTATGATTTCTCCTTTGAAGTGCTCTTGGTAATTATTTATCTGCAATTGTTTATCTTATATCCTCCTTTGGAATGGTGACTGAGGATCATGGACATATCTAATTCATTGAATAGCCATATTTTCTAAAAAAACTGTAACTTTTTGTAATAGCCCTCATGAGTGCTTACTGAATAGGTATTGCTTGACTCATAATATCTGAAACTTAATCCTGAAGCAGACTTGGTAGAAACTGTGTCTGCCTGTTAAAAAAAATAAATAAATAAAAATTAAATAATAATAATGATAATAATAATAATTAATAATAATAATAATAATAACAACAACCAGTCAGCAATGGCAAATTATGCAGGGAAGGGAAGAGCAAATAAAATTTTAAGTTGAATGACTGTCACCATTTATATAAAAAAGCTAGCCAAGTGCTTTTTTCCTTTCATTTTCCCACTAGTTGTGTGGTTGTCATGTCACTGGTTTACTCAATGGACAATTTTTAATGAATTGACTGGTCAATTTCAGCAAGTATCTGAATGATTCCAAATCTTTTTAATAATTTTTTGTCCCACAGAATCTAATGGTTGCTGCAACTGATCATATCATCAGATAAATTTAGCTGGACCTACACACAGCCCATGTGTTTGATACCAGACCACTAAGAAACAGAAAGATGAATTAAAGGAACCAGGATCCCTAATAGAATGCTCACTACCGCCTTTCCTTTTTTCTTTTTCCTACATCACATTCACATTGCTCCTTTTTTTCCCTCCTCCTGTTGCTTTAGAAGATTGAGAGATAAGATTCTTTAGTACCCTATTGATAGCATATGAGGGAAATCAGATGAGCTATTATGACCTCCTACCAGTGTTGCTGCTTCAGGCACACAGCATGAGAGAATCATGACAAGTTCATGTCAGAAGAAGGTTGTGGCTGTGTGGAAAGGTGGCCATTTGCCTGCTTATAAAGCACCACAGCTACACTTAGGTAGAAATTGGGTTATTTTATTTCTTAAGCATTCTAAAAATCATTTTTTTATCCTAAGAATCTAACAACTGAAGAAGTAAAGTATTTATTGAGCTATTAAGATTATAATTATTCTCCTCCTCAAAAAACATTAAAGAAGAAAAAAAGGTACTGTGCTAAAATGGGAAAGAGCCCAGGGAGGGCAATGAAAAAAAGTCATTTGTTTGTTCTCTTGTTTGCTTTTCTTTTCTGTTAAAATACCCAAATGAAGCAATTTCAGTGTCTTTCCTAACATGGAAAGGATGATCAAACCCATTTTATTTTAGCTGCTTGTGTCTCTCGCCTGCTATTCCTGGAATTTTGCACTTTCTAAATATAAACTGAGGTATCTATTGAGAAAATTTGTCTTCAAAATGTAGTTCTTATACACAGTATGTCTTGAACGCATGCACATGAGGAACTGAAGGGTGAGCTTCTGACAGAGATTTTTATAATCTCATTTTTTAATGAAGAAGCAAAAAAAGCAATCTTTGAAAAACAGAACAACATAATTTTAATTCATTTTGTGTTAATGGCTGAAGACCAGAGGCAAAATAAAGCAAACAGGAAGAGAAAATAGCACATGTGGGTAATATGACTTGGATAATGTTACTAAGAAACCATAACTTTTGACTTTAATAACTTTAATATGATTCAATTTTCAATTTTAACATTATAATGACTCACAATCCTAATTATCACGTTTTTCTGCATATCACGTTCTCTCTTCTTGGGATTGTTGCTAGCACTGTTTTCTTGTTAGCACATTTATTTTATTTTTGTCTCTTTCAAAAACATGCAAACAACATTTCAGTATAAGAATTTTCTGGCTTTATTTTGCATTCTTTCCTCAAAAAAAGTGGTTTTAGAAAGAATGCTAAAACTCTTGAACATTTTATAACTTAAAAATGTTTAGAGAATTATATCCACATTATTTTATATGCATGAATAATTTATTTTAAATGGTCAGTATCATCAAAATAATGAAACATAATTTTTTTTAAAAACACTATCTTCCACTCTCCATCTCAGTTTTCCTAAAATTTATATATTCTGTATGAAGAAGAGAAACTTTGATTACCCATGACATATAAAGTAATCATATGGATTACTTGATCCCCCAAATAATCATCTAATCTCTTTTTAAATTTATCTCTGGAGTATATTAACTAATGCTTCTGTATCAGATTTTTCTTCTTAAAAAATTGTTAAGGCAGAAGTATTAAATGTGCTGCTATTTAAATAGCAGAAATATCTATTACATGAAAATCTTACATAAAACCTCATTTATGAAAAAGATCAAAGTAGAGTTGCTGTGAATGGATCAGAGAGCTGAGTTCTGCTGTATAACGTTCTACATTTCTCTGTAGCAATTTGTGATGGTCCAAATTAACCCAAGGTTCCACAGCACATTGTTGTAAAATTGTAGTCAGTTGCCAAACTTAAAAGCACTTTGCATTTTCTCGGCTGATAAACCAAGAAAAGTAGCCTTGCTTTCCAATCCTGTCCTTCAGCCTACTCACCAACCCACCAGATCTATTCTAGGCTTCCATGACACTTTCTATTATCTTTCAATATTGTCATCATATTTCAGATTTTATTCTTCATAAGCTTCTTACCAGCTTATTTGGTCTTTCCACAAATTCAGAGACCACAGATGTCATGGCTTTTATATTCCCATTTGCTCAGACCATGTTGGACAAATAGTAAGTACTCAGGAAACATTTGCTTAATGAATGAATTGATGAACCAATAAAAAATTAACCAAATAAATATAAAAGTTAAAGAAAAAATGAAATGTATATTGATCAGTAGGATAAATGGTGTAAGAGAATGCTCAATAATGCCAATTTGCTACTAATAATCAAACCTACCAACACTTCTTCCTGTACATCTGTAGCCTCAATAAGGAAGCTTCCTTCCTTGTATCTAAACAAATCCTTTTATCTGTGATTTATATTTGCCAACTTTCTATGTTCTGAGAAACTTGTTTGCCACAGATTATTATTCCACTCTCTATTTTCAGTCTTTCCTTTCTTATTATGTCTCTTTAGAATGTAGGTGTAGTCGAGTTTGTTAAAAATTAAACACACCTGGAAATGCACTCCTTAACTCCATTACCACTTCATCTCTTACCATTTACAGTCAAACGTGTAACAGATCATGAAAATACAATCTACTCTTTCTGTTTCAACTAACTTGCCTTTCACTAATTCTTCAACTCATTGCCTGTGTCCTACCCATTGCCACTACAAGATATCACTTTTGTCAAGATAAAATAACAAAATAATAACAAAACTGATGAGGGTGACAATAATAATAATAATATGTTACTGAGCACTTTCCATGCATCAGGCATTGTTCTATGTAGTTACATGTTTTTTATTTTTTTCTTTTTTATTTTATTAGTCAGTTACATGTTTTAATTTAATACTCAGGGCAAGTCTACAAGTTAAGAACTGACACTGGAACACGTAGAACATAAGCAGATAACACAGTTATTAGTGGTGCAGTCATGGTTTGAATTCAAATAGTAGGCTCAAAAATCCACACATTTAACTGCTAAACTATAATGACTGTTGCCAAAGCTTATAAAAGAATTATGTGACTTCTTTTCCCCAGTCTGACATTGTTGATTGAATATTTCTTCCTTCAAAAATTATTCTACTATTATTTCCATGCATTTTATAAATGTCATAAGATATAATGATATAATCAGTCTGTATTTATATTTGTATTTACCCTTCTTTTCACTTCTCATTCATTTCTTGGTTCCTTTGCTTCATGATGGGATCGTTTTATTTCTGCCTGAGGAATTCCTTTAGTATTTGTATCAGAATGCAGTTTGGAAATTAAAAAGCACATTAGTAATTGGAGCAGAAAAAATTTAATACAAATACTTGTTAACTCCCAAAAGTGGTAAAGAAAACTAAATAGTTCTTGGAAGGAATAAGGTTGGAAAAGGGGAAAAGATATTAAGATAAATCTTTCAGAATGAGCACAGTATTCTTGAAAATATTTATGTTTCATATGAATAATCACCAAAGGACATCCACTGCAGAGAAAGCTTTCAACAATCAAGTGGATGCAATGACACTCACTGTGGTTATCAGTAAGTTTCATTCCCAGGCCATCACAGTACTTGTTCAATAGGGCTGTAAACAAAGTGTCTACAGTGTCAGGAACAGAAACTATTAATGAGCTCAAAACTATGTTCTTCCTCTTACCAAAGCTAACCTTGCTGTTACTAATGCTAAGTGCCTGCTATGCCAATAGCAGGGACCAGTGCTGAGCCCAGTTATGACACCAACCTGCAGGGATACCAGTCAGGCACATAGTGGCAGATTGATTGACTATATTTTACCTCTTCTTCACAAAGGGGTTAAGGATTCTTCCTCACTGGGGTATACACTTATTCTAAGCACAGTTTTGCCTTACTTCCCAGTAAGGCTTCTGCCAGCACAACCATCAGTAGTTTTATGGAATACCTACCTACCATTATTATATGCCACATAACTTTGTTTCTTGTCAAGGAATTCATTTCCACAAAATAAAGTGAATGAATTGGCTCATGCTTATATAATTCATTTATTTTAGCATATCAATGAAAAATGACAAGTTTAATAGAAATATGACATGGCTTCCTGAAAGTTCAGTTACAGTGCCAGTTGAAACCTAATGCTGACTTAGTTATAAAGATTCATATGTTGTTATATCCTTTATTGCCAAAATACATGGATTTGAGAATTAAGAAGTGGGAGGGACTCCTTACTATTGTACCTAATAATCCATTTGTGAAAATTTTGATTCTTGTTTCAAGAACTTTTAGTTCTGCTAGTATGAAATTCTTCTTGATCCTAAAGGAAGAATGCTCTCACCCAGGTGTATAAAACTAGTTTTATTGAATTGAAAGATGCAAACATCACCTGGCCAATTTGTGCTCCTATGACACTAACTTAACAGACAGGAAAAGGGGTTATTCTTCTGTTTTGAGTGAGTGATCATGATTTTAAATATGAAATAGATTTGCAGTTTTACAGTGAGGGCCAATGGAAACCACAGTCTCTGGAGGTAACTCTTATTACTTTTATGTTAAATAGTAAAGATTAATGACAGAATAAACAAACAAAAAAAGGTAGGACTTTTGAGATTGCAGCCCTTTCAGAATAATGGTTTGGGTCATCCCACCTGGTAAAATCACAGTCAGCTGAAGTATTTTTCTGAGAGAAAGAGAATATGGAAAAGCTTGTGGAAGAAAAAAGTCATAAATATTAATGATATTCATGACCAGTTACTAAAATGTTGACTAATTATTTTATACAATTTTGCTTATTATTTGTATATTAATCTTTCTATGTTAACTATATTATCTTCTCTTTTCTTCTCCTTTTTATTTTATATACAAAATATTGGTGGTAAATTTTACAATTTAGTCTTTAGATAACAAAATATTCAATAGGATTTTTGGGGGCTGTGGATCTCATCATTTTGGTGAGAGGGAAAAGACTTTGCACCTATTAGATGGAATGACTTTTATTAGATGGAACCAGAGCTGTTTATTTGCTATATTGAAATTCATGCTATATGAAGTGTGTGATTGGAAGTTGAAGAGCCAAAGGGATAGACTGTGCCTGTTATGAAAAATGCCTTTTATCTCATATTTTACTCTTCTTTACCACTCTTTCTGGTGCTAGAAATGGGCCTGATGGGCATTTCTCTTTTGTTAGATGTAAAATCAGAGAAGTAAAAAGCAGCTTCATTCTTGTACCTGGTGTGCTGTTTTTCAATGTAACAGCCAATACAGACGGATGTGGCAAGTCTGATAGCACTCACTTCAGAAGTCCATGTGGACAAGCTGTGGCTGACATCTTAGATGTCTTGCTATCACCCTGAAGGTCCTTCCTACAGAACCATGGCCATGCACTCTCCAAAGATTTTCTACTGCTACGTAGACTTATTTATGACCTCCAGCAAGTTTCTTTACCACTGGCAGTCAGCATGTTCTTGAACTTGCTAAAAATATCTGAATCTCTGCATTGGCGGGGTCCTCATCTATGTTCTTTGTTTCTTCTTTGCTCACATTCTCTCTCAGCCCTAGAAATAGTAGCTGCTTCCTGCATTTGCTACTTTAGAACCATTCGGTATTCTTTTTTTACCCCTTTTGGGAGTTTTTCTGCTCCAGTTACTAGTGTGATTTTATTTTCTACCTTTATTCTGACTGATATAAGTACTTAAGAATTTTCTCAGGGAGAAAAAAATAATCCTATAATGAAGCACAAGAACCAAGAAAGGAATGAGAAGCAAAAAGAAGGGTAAATATAAATATAAATACGTAGTGACTATATCATTATGTCTTGTGAATCTTATAACATATAATTAAATAAAATATATGGCAGTAATATGACAAAAGGTGGAAGGAGGATTAATGCAGTTAAGGGATTCTTAAATGCTTGCATTTTCCAGAAAGAGGTTAAAGATCTAATTTTATTGGATTTCAATGTCAAGAGAAATATTGTGATATTGAGAATAAACCCTAAAACAATAGCATGACTACGTTTAATTAAAACACTAATGGAAAAGAAACACTGAATACTAATAATAACAACAACAACAATACTTGGTTATTACAGATGAAGCTGATAAAGAAAAAGAAGCAAACATATGAGACAAAAATAAAATATTGAGATGATAGCAAGATTTAGAAACACAAAATTGATAGAACTATAAGGAGAATTAGATAAATCTACTATCATAGTGGGAGAACTTAAAACACCACTCTCACTATCTGATAGAAAACAAACAAACAAACCAACAGGGACTCCATAAGATTTGTACTTGCAAGAGAGTCATCATTAAGATTGTGGACTAGATGATCCCTGGCATTGCTCACCCCCAGAAAATCAACTTGAAATAATTAAAACATTAAATTGCCATCCTGAAGTCACTAGAACTCTGTGCAAGGGGAGAAAAGACCTGCTGATCCTTGAAGGTATGGAAAGACATGAAGGGCAGGAGAAAGGATGACTTCAATCAGTCCCAGCCCCAGCTACTCCTTAGGCCAGTGTGGTACAGTACACAGAGCTGCATCCCAGAGATGACAAAACCATCGCTGCCCTTTTTGCATGAAGCTACTTGGATCTTGAAGGGGAGAAAAGTGTCATGACAGCTGGGAAAAAAACATCACTTAAGAATGCCACATCCAACTTCCTGAGCCAACATAGCTACTCATGAGATTCCCCTGCACCCCATAGAAAAGAAAGGCCACAACTGACAGAAAAAAAGAATCCCCTCCCCCAGTTTCATAGCCACTGTAGAAATGGACATGGAGAAGGCCACTGGACCTCCTGCCTCACAGGTGATAGGAGAGAGTAAGGTGGGTGTTTGACTAGTCCAGAGATCTGTAAGCCTCTGTAGGGAACTTGTATAAGGCCTGCCCCACAGGAAATGTTTGGAGCACCATAGGGTATGGGTGTTCCACCAGGGGTCCATAAAGATGCAATATTAGCCAGTAATCTGCCTCCCAATTAGCATGGTTGTCACACAGAAGAGACCAGTTAGCATGATAGAACTACGGGGTGGCACAATTTATAGGAAAGACTTAGTCAAAGGTTGGGTTTTCCATTCAGCCCAGTTGCTCTTGTGGAGACTCCATGTGACACAGAAGTGACTAAAAGGCCAAAAATTAAAATCTAGTCCATGCAAAAATTTTCTCTAGACTTGGAAACAACAGCAAAGCAGCAATTTAGCTCAGGCACAGTGTTCAAGCTCCAGTTCTAGTCCCAGCAGTAAGTCTTCCCCGATTTGGGAATTAATGGTAGAACAGCGAAAAATTTCCAATGCAGCATTGGTGGTTGCTATATTAATCCACCATAGAATGGAAAGTAACCACAAACCAGAGACAAAGTTCTGATATTAACAACAATGTTCTGATATTAACACCATGAAAGTACACGTGCAAAATCTGAAAGAGATAGCCATCTACCCAAATTTCCAGGCATTAGTGTAAAGACACAAAGATTGTGAAAGAACAAAGAAATATGATACCACTAAAATAAACCAATGAAGTGCCGACAATGGACCTAGAAAAACAGCAGATTTACAAATGTCTGACAGAGAATTTAGAATAATCCTCTTAAAGATATACAGGAAGTCACAAGAATATACAGATAGAAAATCAAATGATATTTAAAAAACAATACAGAAGCAGAATGAGAAACTTGACAAAAGAATAACTAAATATTTGGAAAACAATGCAGGAACAAAATGAGGAACTTGATGAAGGAATAGAATCGATTAAAAAAAACAGAAATTCTAGAAAAAAATAGTTTGTTATTTGAACTGAAAAACTTGATGGAAAGGTACGACAGCAGACTTGATCAAACAGAAAAAAGAATCAGCAAGCTTGAAGATAAAACATACAAAATTACTCAATCAGAGTAGAAAAAAAATAAATACATAAATAAAACAAAGAATAAATAAATTTAAAAAACAGAACTACAGCAACTATGGGACACCTCTAACTTCTGAAGAATGGGCATACCCAAAAGATATGAAAAAAGGGGACTTGGCAAGCATATTTAAGGAAATAATGGCTGAAAAATTTCAAAGTATGAAGAAAGATAACAGCATCTGAGTACAGGAAGCTCATAGATCACCAATCAAATTAAACCCAAAAAAGAATACCACAAGGCATATCTTAATTAATTATCAAAAACAAGAGACAAAGAAAGAATACTAAAAGCAGCAAGAGAAAATAAGCACATACATTCAATGTAGACCCATTATGGTTTTCAGTGGATTTCTCAGAAGAAACCCTTCTGGGTAGGTGAGAGTAGGGTGATATATACTAAGTGCCAAAGGAAAAATAGTGTCAATCAAAAATTTTGTATCTAGCAAAACTAACTTTCAAATATGGAGTAGAAATAAATACTTTTCTGGATAAATAAAAAGTAAAGGGATTTATCAACACTAGACCCGCCTTATAAAATGTGCTAACTGTAGTTCTTCAATCTGAAAAAAAGATGACATTGCAATGTAACAAGATTTTTTTCAAGTATAAAACTCACTAGTAAAATAAGTACACAGACTTCTCAGAATGCTCTAACATTTTAAGGGTGATGAATAAACCATTTTTATTCTTAGTATGAAGACTAAAATAAGAAACCTATTAAGATAATGGCAAATATAACCACCATACAAGAGACAAGCAATATTAAAATATGTCACTTGAAACAACAAAATGTCAAAAAGTTTGGGGAATAACATCGAAGTGTAGGGTTGGCTTTGCTTTATTCTTTTGTCTTAACTATCAAAGTTCAGTTGTTATTAGTTTAAAGTAATATGTTATAACTATAATATACTTCTTGCAAGTCTAGTGGTAACCATAGCACAAAAACCTATCACTGATAAACTAAAAAAAAAAAAAAAAAAAAAAAAAAAAATAGAAAGACATGAAAATATACTAGTAGAGAAAATCACTTAATCACAAAGAAAGACAATAAGACTGGAAAAAAGGATCTACAAAACCACCAGAAAAAAGTAACAAAATGACAGTAACAAGTCCCTATATTTCAATAACAACTATAAATGTAAATAGATTAAGTTCATCAATTAAAATACACAAGAGTGGCTGACTGGATTATAAAAAAATAACCAACAATATGCTGCCTACGAAAAACTCATTCACCTATAAAAATACACATTAACTGAAACTGAAGGAATAATAATTACTCCATGCAAATAGAAGCCAAAATAGAGCAGGAGTAGCTATACTTATATCAGATACAATAGATCTCAAATTAAGGAAAATATAAAAAAAAGATAAGGAAGGTTATTATATAATAAAGGTATCGATTCAACAAGACAATATAACAATTTTAAATATGTATGCATCCATATCTGGAACACCCAAATATATAAAGCAAATATTATTAGCCTAATGGAAGAAATAGACTCCAGCACAATAATACCCGGGAACTTTAACACCCCATTTTGAGCAATGAAGAGATCATCCAGACAAAACATTAACCAAGACACATCAAGTGCTTATCTCCATTTTAAACCAATTGGACCCAGATATTGTTAAAACATTCCATCTAACAGCTGTAGAATATGCATTCATCTCGTTGATACTTGGATCATTCTCTAGAATAGACTATATGTTAGGTCACAAAACAAGTTTCAACAAATTAAATTAAAGAATTGAAACTTTAAAGAATTGAAATATTAACTAACTTGTCTGACCACAATGAAATAAAACTAAAAATCAATAACAGAAGTGACATTAAAACCTGTTCAAATACATGAAAATTAAACAATGTGTTCTTAAACAATGAATGGATCAAAAAAGAAATTAAAAAAGAAATTAAGAAAATTCCTGGAGACAAATGAAAATGAAAATATAACATACCAGAACCTATGAAATATGGCAAGAGCAATTCTAAGAGAGAAGTTTATACTAATAAATGCCTACATCAAAAAAGTAGAAAGACATCAAACAAATAACCTAATGTTATACTTCAAGGAACTAAAAAAATAAGAATAAACCAAACCCTAAATTAGTAGAAGGAGAGAAATAACAAAGATCAGAGTAGAAATAAATGAATTAGAGATTAAAGAAACAATACAAAAGATCAATGAAATGAAGAGTTGTTTTTCAAAAAGATAAGTGATATTGATAAACCTTCAGCTAGACTAACAAAGCAAAAAAGAGAGAAGACTCAAATAAAATCAGAAATTAAAAAGGGACATCACAGCTGATATCGCAGAAGTACACAGGATCATGAGAGACCTTTGATATCACAGAAGTACACAGGATCATGAGAGACCTTTATGAATAACTATATACTAGCAAACTGGAAAACCTAGAAGAAATAGATAAATTCCTAGGCACACACAACTTACCAATGTTGAATCATGAAGAGTTAGAAAACCCAAACAGACACATAATGAGTTATAAAATTGAAGCAGTAATAAAAAGTCTCCCAACAAAGAAAACACCAGGACAACTTCACTGCCAAATTCTACCAAAATTAGACATGAAGGAGACATAATAACCAATACCACAGAAATAAAAGGAATCATTAGAGACTATTATGAACAACTATACACCAACAAAATTAAAAACCTGGAGAAAATGGATTAATTTCTGGACACATACAAACTTCCAAGACTGAACCATGAAGAAAAAGAAAACCCGAAAAGACCAATAACAAGCAAAGAAATTGAAGCAGTAATTTGCAGTATTTCAACAAAGAAAAGCCCAGGAACAGATGGCTTTACTGCTGAATACTGCCAAACATTTCAAGAGGAATTAGAGGAATTAATACCAATTCTCTTCAAACTATTACAAAGATTTGAAACACAGGCCATTCTCCCAGACACATTCTATGAGGTCAGTATCATC
Source organism: Galeopterus variegatus (assembly GCF_000696425.1). Classification (NCBI taxonomy): domain Eukaryota; kingdom Metazoa; phylum Chordata; class Mammalia; order Dermoptera; family Cynocephalidae; genus Galeopterus; species Galeopterus variegatus. The sequence continues at coordinate 612,220 of NW_007726160.1, forward strand.
CTGATACCAAAGCCAGACGAAGATTCAACAAAAAAAGAAAACTACGGGCCAACATCCTAGATGAAAATGGACATAAAAAGCACCAACAAAATATTAGTAAACAATACAGCAACACACCAAAAAAATTAGACACCATGATCAAGTGGGATTCATCCTAGAGATGCAAGGATGATTCCACTTATGCAAATCAATAAATTTGATACATGACATCAACAAAATCAAGGACAAAAATCATATGATTATCTTAATAGATACAGAAAAACAATTTGATAAAATTCAACATCCCTTCATGATAAAGACTCTCAGCAAATTAGGAATAGAAGGAAAGTATCTCAGCATAATAAAAGCCATATATATGATAAACCCTCTATCAATATTATCCTTAATGGAGAAAAGCTGAAAGCTTTTCCCTTGAGAATGGGAATGAGACAAGGATACCCACTCTCACCACTCCTATTCAACATAGTACTGGAAGTACTACCCAGAGCAATCAGGCAAGACAAAGGAAAAAAGGGCATCCAGATTGGAAAAGAGGAAAACAAATTGTCTCTGTTTGCAGGTGACATGATACTATATACAGAACAGCCCCAAATCTCTGCCATAAGAACTCACAGAGTTGACTAACAATTTTAGTAAAGGTGCAGGATACAAAATCAACACACAAATATCAGTAGTGTTTTTATACTCCAACAATAAACTAGCAGAAAATTAAATTGAGAAGGCAAGCCCATTTACAATAGTCACACAAAATTTAAAATACCAAGAAGGTGAATTATCTCTGCAACAAGAACTACAAATCACTGTTGAAAGAAATTAAAGAGGACCCAAAAGATGGAAAGACTTGCTCCTGGACTGGAAGAATTAACATTGTGAAAATGTCGATAAAAGCCAGAGTGATCTACAGATTCAATGCAATTCCCATCAAAATACCAAGGACATTCTTTAGAAAAATGGAAAAAAACTATCTTAATGTTCTTATGGAACAACAAAAGACCCTGCATAGCCAAATCAACCTAGAGAAATCAATCAATCAATCAATCAATAAAGAAAGCTGGAAGCATAACACTAATGGGCTTCAAATTATACTACAAAGCTATAGTTACCAAAACAACATGGTACTGGCATAAAAACAGGCACTAGGATGGAACAGAATAGAGAACCTACAGATCAATCCAAGGCAACAAGAACATACATTAGGGAAAAGACTGCTTCTTCAAAAATCATGCTAAATAAACTGGACATCCATATGTAGAAAAATGAAACTAGACTTGTACTCACCGTATACGCAAACTAATTGAAAATGGATTAAAGACTTACATATAAGACCCGAAACTATAAAACTCCAAAAAGAAAATGCAGGGAAATCACTTCAGAAAGTATAACGGAAAAGACTTTATGAACATGACCCACAAAGCACAGGCAACAAAAGGAAAAATAAACAAATGGGATTATATCAAACTACAAAGCATCTGCACAGCAAAAGAAACAATTAGAGCAAAAAGGCAACCTTCAGAGTGAAGGAAAATGTTTGCAAACTATGCATCTAACAAAGGATTAGTATCCAGAATATATGAGGAACTCAAAGAACTTAATGGTAAAAAAAGCAAATAACCTGATAAAAAATGGAAAATAACTGAATAGGTATTTCTTAAAGGAAGATATACATGAAGCACATGGAAAAATTGTGAACATCACTAAGCATGAGGGAAATGCAAATCAAAATCACATGAAGATACCATCTCACCTTAGTTAGACTGTCATCAAAAAGACAGAAAACAACAAGTGCTGGCAAGGATGTAGAGAAAGGGGTACCCTCCTACAGTTTTGGTGGGACTGTAAATTGGTGCAGGCATTATGGAAAATGGTATGGAGATTCCTTAAACAACTTCAGATAGAACTGCCATACAATCCAGCAATTCCATTGCTGGGTATGTACCCAAAGGAATGGAAAGCATCATGTCAAAAAGATATGTGCACCCCTATGTTTATCACAGCTCTATTTTCAATAGCCAAATGTTGGAACCAACCTAAATGTCCATCATCGATGACTAGATAAGGAAAATGTGGTATATATACACAATGAAATATTACTCTGCCATAAAAAAGAATGAAACATTTCTACGTGCAGCAACACAAATGAACTTAGGAAAATCACATTAAGTGAAATAAGCCAGGCACAGAAAGAGAAACACCATATATTCTCACTCATAAGTGGGAGCTAAAATAATAAACATATAAATAAAGTAAATAAATGAACTCAGATGCAAAAATCCTCAACAAAATACTAGAAAACTGAATCTAACAATACATTAAAAAGTTCATCCATCATAATCAAATGGTATTCAACCCAGGGATGCAAGGATGGTTCAGCATATGCAAATCAATAAAGGTAACACAACACATCAACAAAATGAAAAAAATGATCATTTTAATATACACAGAAAAAGCATTCAATAAAAATCCAACACACCTTCATGATATAAATACTCAACAAATTAGTTATAGAAGGAATGTATCTCAGTACAATAAAGGTCATATACAACAAATCCACAGCTAGACAGTGAATATCATACTGAATGGACAAAATATGAAAAACTTTTCATTCAAATCCGAAACAGGAAAAGGATATTCACTTTGGCCACTCTTCATCAAATAGTACTGGAAGTTCTAGCCAGAGCAATAAGGCAATAAAAGCAACAATGTTCATCCAAATTGGAATGAAAGAAGTCAAACTATCCCTAATTGCAGATGATGTGATCATATACATAGAAAAATCCTAAAGATTCCACCAAAAAATTTACTAGAACTAATAAGTGAATTTAATAAAATGAGAGGATACAAAATAAACATACAAAAATCAATAGTGTTTCTATATGCCAATATAAAATATCTAAAGAAGAAATTATGAAAAGATTGCTATTTACAATAGCTACCAAGAAAATGAAGTACTTGGGAGCAAATTTAATAAAGGAGGTGAAAGATTTCTGTAACAGAAATTATTAAACACTAATGAAATAAGTTAAAGAACTTATAAATAAGTGGAAAAGTATCCTGTATTACTAGTTGGAAGAATTAATATCATCAAAATGTTCATATTTCCCAAAGCAATATGCTGATTCAATGCTATCCCTATCAAAATACAAATGACATTCCTCACAGATGTAAAAAAAAGTACTTAAAACTTGTATGGAACCAGAAAAGACACTGTATAGCCAAAGCAATCCTGAACAAATAGAAGAAAGTTGGCAGCATCACACTATCTGCTTCGAAATATAATATAAATATATAGTGACCAAAATAATATGGTGCTATCACAAAAACAGACAAATAGACCAGTGATACAGAATAGAGAGCTCAGAAATAAATTCATGCTTTAAAGCCAACTGACTTTTGACAAAGGTGCCAACAGAAAGTAAGCCTCTTCAATAATTGGTGCTGGGAAATCTGGATATCCACATGCAGAAGATTGAAACTAGATTCCTGTCTCTCACCATCACAAAAGCAACTCAAAATACATTAAAGATCTAAATTTAATAACTGAAACAGTGAAACTACTGGAAGGAAACATAGGGGAATGCGACATGAAAATGGACTAGGCAGTGCCTTTTTGAACAAGACTACAAAGGCACTGACAACTAAGCAAAAATAGATAGATGGGACTACATCAAACTAAAAAGCTTCTGCACAGCAAAGTACACAATAAAGTGAAGAGACAACCTACAGAATGGGAGAAAGTGTTTATAAACTACACATCTGGGAAGGGGTTAATATCCAGAATATGTAAGGATCTCATATAACTCGACAGCAAAAAAAAAACAAATAACCCAATTAAAAAATGGGCAAAGGACCTGGAGAGACATTTCTCAGAAGAACACATACAAATGGCCAACAAGTAGATGAAAAAAAATGCTCAACATCATTAATCATCAGGAAAATATAAATTAAAACTAGAATGAGATACCGTCTTACTCCAGTTAGAATGGCAAAAAGACAATAAATGCTGGCAGAAGAGGGAACTCTCATACATTCTTGGTAGGAAGGTAAATTAATACAGCCATTATGGAAAACATTATGAAGGTTTCTTAAAAAAATAAAAATAGAACTACCTTATGACCCAGCAATCCCACAACTGGGTATACACCCAAAGAAAAGTAAATTAATGTATCAAAGAGACACCTACACTCCCATGTTCATTGCATCTCTACTCACAATAGCCATAAGATGGAATCAACCTAAGTGCCCATCAATGGATGATTGGATTAGAAACAAAAACAAAACAAAACAAAAACCTTGGTATATATACACAATGGAATAATTTTACTTTCCTCAATATTTGAAAGAAATTCCCTAAAACTATTTCTGGCACTGATGAATTGTCTCCAGAAAAAAATTTAATAACCGATTGAATTGTTTAAATAATTATAGAACTACTCAGTTTTTTTATTTGTGTTGATAGGTTTGGGGAATTTTTTTTTCTGAGGATTTAATTAGTTTCTCTTACTATTAAAATTAATTGGTGCAATGTATTTAAACATCCTATCATTATGTTTACTAATCACAGATTTTTTAAATCTATGCACCTTTTACTCCTAGTATATTTTTGTCCTTCTTTTATTACTTAATTTTGCCAGAGTATTGAATGTATTACTTTTCATTAACAAATGAAAAAGTTTGACTTCCTTAATAATTGTTATGAAGATATTATAGCTTTATATTATAATTATTTATATTATGATGATTATACTTTTCCATCCTATTATGTTGTTATTTGATCTTATATTTATTGTGTTCTACTCTGAGTTATTCTAAATTCTTAATATTCTTGTTTACTTACAAATTCTGAATTTTTCTGCATTCTATATATTTTACTTGTATTTTTATTTAATTAAGTTCTTAGTATTTTCCAGTTTTTATTATGATTTCTTCTTTGGCCCATGAGCTTATTTTTATCACAGTATAATATTTCTAAAGCTCTCAATACTTGAGCATGTAACTTGATGGACATTTACAAATTTAAATACCCATCTACGACTCACATCCATATGCTCCATGAGTTTCCTTAAAACCTCTTTCCAGTCCATCTTATTCCCAAACATCTGTCCACACCAGTATATTTTCTTTTGTATCTAACTTTTTTAACTCGTTATTTCATCTGTGAGACTCATACATGTTGTTCCATGTAGCAATAGTTTAATTTTGTAGCTGTATGGTATCTTGTCATATTAAGGTACTTCAACTTATTAATCCATATTGTTGTTGATGAATGTTTGGATTATTTCTAGTTTTTTGGCTCTTAGGCATAAATTTTCTGTAAACAGCATTGCTTATGTCTTTGATAAACACACATTCTTTTCTCTTGAAAATAGAATGGATTCATGGAATTCCACTTGACCTGGGATGATATTGTGGAATTTTTGGACAATAGAGTGAAAATGAATAAAATTTATCGTCAGATAATATATTTTATATCTCATCAAAATTATTTGGCATTTGCTGATGGACTATTTGCTTTATGGACTATAACATTATCTGTTTTCATAAATGTTCCTTGATGTTCCTCAATTTTGTGTATTTCCTATTTAGTGAGTGCCATGAGTTCAGTCTTATAAATTATGCTGCTAAAGTTTACTATATTATTTCTGATTAATTTTGTCAAATTGTCTATTTCTAGGACATGTATTAAAAAGGCCTACTAAATTTGTAGTTTTGGCCACATTTCCTTGAAGATCTGGAAAAATTTGCTTTAAATCTTTTAAAGTTATATCAACAGCTACATTTAATTTTAGTATTGTTAAACATAGTTGTGAATTAAGACTTTATGTAGTGATCCTTTCTAATTTTAGTCATCATAATTTTACTTGCACAGTTTTCAATCTGATATTGATTTATCTACAACAGCATCTTTACTTAGTTTATAACTGGTATACATCTTTCTAACCTTTGAAATTTCATTTTCCATTTCCATACATTTTATTCTTATCTCTTATAAATAGCAAATCCATAGATTACATATTTATATCAGTTTAAGTTTCTTAATTTTTGAAAGGCATTTATTTCATTTTCATTTAATGTGATGTTTTGTATTTACATCTATTACAGCAGTCACAGTCAATCTTTTTTAATTTGAAGAAAACTTTGAAAAAGTGTACATATCTCAGGAAACCCCTGAATAAAAATTATTATATTTACAATACATATAATATATTAGCATGATTAATAAATTGTGGATATATTAATCCAATAATAATTGTCAATTATTTTTGAATAGAGAATAATATATCTTCTGTGGATATGTTTATTTAGGATAACTTATTATCATACTATTTTTTAATGTTTTTTTCTACCTATTGCTAAGGTAAATTAATAATATAGATAGAAGACAACACCAATTTTCACTTCTTTCTTTTCTTAAATTTAGCCTTCTATTTAATCCAAGTTGTCCTAAAGGATTTAACATAGATGTCAACTATTCAGAATTCTAATAAAGATATGTATTATACGTGAAAGAGAAGTTTTCTTTTTTCCTTTCCCTTCTTCAAACTTAAATTGGCTTTTCGGCCAAACTTTCTTGAAATGAAAGCTGGAATTAAGCTTAATTTACCTTTTTTGACATTCATTTCTTCCATTCATTATCAGATTTTTTTATAACTCATAAAGCAAATATTTAAATAAAGATTCTAATTTGATATTATTTGATGTTATTACAACATGAAATCAGTTGATGTGGTTGAATGGTAAAACCACTAAAACCATAAACCAAAGACATATGATTAAAATTACAGCCTAAGATATAATTTAATACAAGTTATTTGAAAAAATTTTTTCTGAGTGATATGATTAGACTCAATATATCAGTTATAAAACTATTATGCACATGTGTTGAGTTACATGATCTTTTTTTAACTGTGTACGCCTAGGAGATATTTTGAAATCAAATACAAAGAATGAAATTTTTCTAGTTATGTAATATGAAACCTATGCTTTTTTTTTCTTTCATTTTTTTTTTTTTTTTTTTTTTTTTTTTTGCACAATTACTCAATTCTGGTTCAAACCTGAAATAAACACACATGATTTTCATTTTTAACTGAAATGAGACAATTTCTGTCCTTGTTCCCAATGCCTATTAAAAGAGTAGAAAAGGCTGCGTATATATGTAAGAAGTTTAAAACTGCATCAAAATGTTCAGAACTTTCTTCTGATGAGAGAAATATTCTTCTTTCACAGAAATGCAGAAGGTGTCTAAAGACAGATTAACAATTTTAATCTAGATAGTATGATCTGACTGCAGCTCGCAAAACTATTCTTTTTTTCAAAGTCAAATATTCAGGCTGAAAAAAAGTGACAGAGAAAAGGCTCCATAGCCCTGTTGAGTTGAGAGGGAGGAATAATACTGTTCAATATTATTCTGTAGTTCTCCAGATGGTTTTCAGTAAGGTTTGGGTCTTGCTCATATTCTTTCTCAGTCCCAGCCCAAGGAGTAACGAAAATATTTAAATATTTCCTTTTGTAACATGATTTTTAAAATACAAATTATATTTCTGAATAAATGATTTTTTTCATCTTAAATATAAAAATCTTGTCATTTAAAGTAAAATAAAAATAAAGGGTTCTCCAGGACCTTTTGAAGACTTGTTAAACTGGATCATGTGATGTAAATGTCTGCCAATTAGGCTGGTTTCTGTAGCTACTTTTCATCTTCAAAGCACTCAGCAAAATCTGGTCTACAATTTTCTTGAAAGTGCTCCTATAATTTCTGTTCAACTCGAATATTCTCTTGGGAAATCTACCTGCAGCAGGCCAGTAGATTCCTTTGTGTAGCAGGAGTGGTGTGTGTGTGTGTGTGTGTGTGTGTGTGTGTGTGTGTGTGTGTGTGTGTGTGTGCTCTTTGCCCAAGTTTTTGAAGTCAAACTACTTACTATCACCAAAATTTACAAGTAAATTACTTATTCTACAGCAACAATGCAGGAAAACAAAATCACTCTATGTATTCCTCTACTTGCATAGACTCACAACCCTATGCAGTGCTCAGTCCTGGTGATTTGGACTTTCCACTGATTTTCCAACTTTAGCGTGCATCAGATTAATCCAGAGGGCTTGTGAAAACAGAGATTGTGGCACTGTACTCCCAGGTTTGGCCTGGGTCCTGCAAATTTAACCTTACCAGGTGATGGTGATGTTTTGGAATGACACCTTGAGAAACACTGGGCTAGATTAAGTATAGATCAGGAAGACTTTGTAAATCTACAGGACTTTGGCTCAAAAAAGACTACATTGGCCTCTTTGGCTGCTTTCACATAGCTTCACACCTCTCATGAGATTGTGTTGCTCTCATGTCAAATATAGGAAAGTTAAACAAAAAATAAAAGAAAGGTCTGCCAAAGAAAGAGCTAGTCAATCTAAGTCTTGGAGCAGAATCTGCCATCCCTAGGTTTCCGCAGTGCATGGGGATTGTGTCACTTGGAAGGTAGCCCTATTTCACTCCACTAGATTCATGGTGGTGCTGAGAAATGTTCTGAAGAGGAAATGAATTTTCAAAGTGGCTAAATAGTGTGAATTCAAAACTGATGAAAATCCAAAATTAATATGACACATGGACTCAAGAGGTTTTAATCTCTCTCCTGGATGCATTAACTTTTCTAATCTTCAATATCCTAACACTATAGACTTTTAAAAAAACAATTCTCATCTTTGGAGAAGTTGTAACCCAGAAAGCAGTTTTCAAAATCAGGTATACAAATGGGTACACAAAGAGCACATGAAAAGATGCTCAACATCACTAATAGTAAGAGAAATGCAAATGAAAACCACAATGAGATACTACTACACACCATTAGGATAGCCACTATCAAAAAAGGAAAAAAACAAAACAAAACAAAAATACAAACAAACAATAAAAAAGCTCCAGAAAATAGAGTGTTTGCAAGTGAAAAAATCAGAACTCTTGTACACTATTGGAAAGAATGTTAAATGAGACAGTTGCTATGGATAATAGCATGGCAATTCCTCAAAAAAATAAAAATAGAATTACCATATAATCTAGCAATTCCATTTCTGGGTATATACGCCAAAGAATTCAAAGCAGCATTATTCACAATAGTCAAAATACGGAAGTAATCCAAGTACCCATCTATAGAAGAATGTAGAAACAAAATGCAGTATATACATAGAACTAAATATTATTCATCCTTAAGAAAGGAAATTATGACATATGTTACAACAGCCCTTCACAAAACGACAAGTGCTGTATAATTCCACTTGTATAAGGTATGTAGAGTAGTAAAATTCATATTGATAGAAAGTCAAATTGTTGACAGAGGCTGAGGAGAGGGAGAAATGGGAAGTTGGGGTTTATTGAGTATAACATATCAGTTTTGCAAGATGAAAAGAGTTTTGAAGATTGGTTTTACAACAATGTGAATGTACATAACATTACTAACTGTACACTTAAAATTGTTAAAATGGTAAATTTTATGTTATATGTACTTTACGACAAGTAGAAATCTTTTAAAAAATCTGATGGTAATTTGGTATTTTCTAAAATGTTACTTATGATAATGATAACTGTTTAAAGCTCTCTTTTGTTTTTTTGTCCTTGATAATAATAGACAAAAAGACATATGCCATTGGGGAAACACTTGTCCTCTTTCATGATAAAAATGTTTGATATAATACACAGTAAACAATTTGGCCACAAATGGAAATGAATTCTTATGTCAGCAAGTACTGCTGAAAGTTGCACAGAAAACAATTCTAAAGATTGGGAGGAAAATACACAGTATGATTAAAGTGTAGATTTTCTGTTATTTTAAGTTTACAATATTAACTTCTCTTGCTATTATGAGATATGCAAAGAAATACTTTCTTTGTTAATCAATGAACTGAAGACGTACTGAAGAAAATACATTCTCAAAACATTCTCAATATATGCTTTCTATACATTAGAGTAAAAAATCTGTATGTGTAACCCCTGATAGAATGTCTATTTGGCCTTTTTTATTATTTGATTTAAGGTTAGCAATATGGCACTACATATAATTTTTTTTCACAATATTGTATATGGGGACACCATTGCAGCAAAAATTCAAAGCCAGAAGTGCACAAAATGTTACACAATTTTATGAATCTGTTCAGTTTTATAAAAATAGATCTTCAACATTTAATAGAATCATTACAATACTTTACGATGAGTGGAGAGAAACCAGAAGAATTTCTACAAAAGTTTCTCCATTTAACAAGTGTCAAAGAGTGGTCACACTTAAGTATATTGTAAGAGTTTTTAAAGTGTTGCAAATGCAGTAGTCCCCCTTATCCACAGAGTTTCAATACCCCCAGTGGGTGCCTGGAACTACGGATAGTACCAAACCCTGTATAGACTGTGTTTTTTCTTATACATATATACCTACGATAAAGTTTAATTTATAAATTAGGCACAGTAAGAGATTAATAACAATAACTCATAATAAAATAGACCAATTACAACAATATACTGTAATAAAAGCTATGTGAATATATCTCTCTCTCTTAAAATATATCTTGTACTGTACTCACCTGCGAGTATTTTTGGACTGTGTTTGACTGAAACAACAGGAAAGCAAAACCATGGATAGTGGGGGGCGGGTACTACTGTATGCTAAAGTTTTTAGAATTGCAAACTGATAAATGTTTTTTTGTAGCTCACATTAGTAGGCATTCGGTCTTCACTGTTACTGTCCTAGGGTTTAGAATATACTTCTCACAAAAAACTACTATGAGACTTGAAGAATAGACAAAAGATATTCCTGGTGAGAAATGGGGATCTCAAGCTGTGGTTTTGATCCGCTTGTTCTGATGATTTTGCTTGGGCTATTTTCCTAGCTGACTAGGCTGATGTATTTCATAAGACCCTTCTATCAGAGTAGTTTAAGAATATAGAACCGGAACCAGGCTACATGCATTTAAGTACCACCCCTGGCTTTTGCTATATGGTGTATCTCAGAGCAGTTAATTTACATGTTTGTATCTCAATTTCTTCAATAGATCTTACTTCATAGCAATAAGAATAGATGTGTAAGTAATGGTCTTCAACAGCTACAAGTACAGTTTTATTTTATGTTTTCCCTGTTTCCCTTTTTTTTCAAATGTTCAACTTCAGATAAATACCCATCTCAATTCCAAAAATAATGATATAGATGGTTTCTCTTGAAGAGGGAGGAAAAAATTTGCTTAGGCCATATATCTCTGACCAATTAAACTTTCAGATTTTCTGTGTGAGCCTAGGGAAGTTGATTTTTTATAACACTGTGATAGAAATCTGTTTTTGTTTGTTTGTTTGTTGCATTGCAGGCTATTCATGGAGTAGTTTGGTTTTTAGTGCTATTAGGGTCGCAAAATTACAAGTCACTATAGCTATAACGAAGTACCTGAAAAATAGTTGGTCTGCTTAATTATGTGTATTCTCTACATGTAATAGAACATAGATAATTTCATAATAGCCTGGAGAAAATAGAGCATTTGTTATCACCAGAGACAATATGACAAAGACAATTTTCTCCATGGTGAGATTTTGCCTTCTGTCTTAACTTATAACGCAGGAATGCTGCAATTCTGGTGGAAGTTAATATCATGCCAACAAGTTCACTTTAAAGTGGTAGCAATCTTGAGTAAAAAGAGTAAAGTGGGAGGCATTATATTACCAGACTTAAACATATATTACAAAGCTATAGTAAGCACATAGCATGGTACCGGCATAAAAACAGACACTTGGGCCAATGGAACAGAATAGAAAACCCCCAAATAAACCCACGTACTTATAGCTCATTGATCTTCAATGAAGGTTCTGAAAACATAGACTGTGGAAAGGATAGCCCCTTTAATAAATGATTCTGGGAAAACTGGATATCCACATTTAGAAAAATGAAACTAGACCCCTATCTCTCACCATACACAAAAATCAACTTAAAATGGATTAGAGACTTAAACTGAAACCTGAAACTATAAAACTGCTAAAAGAGAGCACAGGGGAAATGCTTGAGGTCATAGGATTAGGCAAAGATTTTATAAATAAGAGCTCAAAAGCACAATCAACAAAAGTAAAAATAAACAAATGAGATTACATCAAGCTATAAAGCTTCTGCACAGCAAAGAAAACAATCAACAGAATGAAGAGACAATCTATTTGCATACTATGTATCCAACAAGAGGCTAATTTCCAGAATATAAAAGGAACTCAAACATCTCAGTAGTAAAAACAGAAGTAACCCTATTAAAAAATAGGCAAGGGAGCTCAATAGACATTTCTCAAAAGAAGACATATAAGACATATGGCCAACAGGTACATGAAAAAATGCTCAACATCACTAATCATCAGTGAAACGCAAATCAAAACTACATTGGAATACCATCTCACTCCAGTTAGACTGGCTATTATCAAAAAGACAGAAAATAAATGCTGGGCAGGACGTGGAGAAAAGGGAACCCTTATATATTGTTGGTGGGATTGTAGATTAATACAGCCATTGTGGAAAACAGTATGGAGTTTTCTCAAATTATTACAGATAGAACTACCATGTGATCCAGCAATCCCACTACTAGTTATATATCCAAAGGAATGGAAAGCATCAGGTTGAACAGATACCTGCACCGCCACATTTATTACAGCTCTATTTGCAATGGTCAAGAGTTGGAACCAACCTGAATGTCCATCGACAAATGACTGGATGAGGAAAATGTGATACATATACACAATGGAATACTCCTGTGCCATAAAAAAAAAATTATAAAATGCTGCCATTCGCAACAACATGGGTGAACTTAGAGAAAATCATGTTAAGTGAAATAAGCCAGGCACAGAAAAAGAAAATACCAAATGTCCTCATTCATAAGTGGGAGCTAAAAAACGAGAACAAAACAAAACAAGTAAACAAACAAACAAAAAATAAATAATCATAGTTGTAAGTTGAACTGTTAAAAGGAGAAAGAAGAACTATAATTACTTGAGGTGGGAAAGAGGAGGTGAGAGGAGGGACAGTGAAAGGCTGATTAATAAGCACAAAATTACAGTGAGACCAGACAAAGAAACTATATTGGTGTATGGTCGACCCAGAAATCTAAAATTAATAATGTTTTACTGCATGTAACCAAAGGACTAGAAGAGAGGAGATCAAATGTGCACATCACAAATGATTAAGTTTTGCAATGAATAGGCTAATTACCCTGAATGGATCAACACATGTTGTGTACATGTACTGAAATACAACTCTGTACCCCATAAATATGTACAATAATATGTTTCACTAAAAATTTAAAAGTAAAACGTCATCAAATAAATAAATAAAGTGGTGGCTGGTTTGGCAAACTCATCTAAGAATATGTAAGTCACTATACCTGCCCTGAAAAATGCTGCAGAATAAGGAAAAGGAAATATTATCTTGAAGACTCAGAAGAAGATAAATAGTTCCCTAGGTTATTTTTTAAAAAGAATCAGAAAAGCATTTGATGGACTAGCATCGTAAATAAAATGTAAGCATACACAGACTGTGGAACAGTAGAAGAAACCCATAAATAAGTATCAGAATAAGGAGAAAAGTCAACTGTTAAGTTTAAACGAAAAGTATAGAATCATGAAAAGGCTGCAAGGAATTAAAAATGCAATATATTTTAAAAAATGCATGGCAGAAGCATTTAAACATGGAAGCAAGCAATTAAAACATGGAATTACCAAAAATGTTCACACACACACACACACACACACACACACACACACACACACACACACACACACATAGAACAAACATTGCCTGAGAACCAGGAGTGCTGATAGTGTAAGTCCCATAATATAAGTCCCAGTCTAGGCAGGAGAAGATCAAAGAGTCAGGCAGAGAGACAGAATTCACCCCTCTTCTGCCTTTGTGTTCTATTTGGGCCCTCAATGGGTTGGATGGTGCCCATCACATTGGGGGGGCAGGGAGGGAGCACCTGCTTCACTCAATCTACCAATTCAAAAGTTAATTCCTTCCAGAAATAACCCTCACAGAAACACTCAGAAATAATGTTTAACCAGATATCTGGGCATCTTGCGGCCAGTCAAGTTGACACATAAATTAGCCATCACAATGGCCTACATTGCAAATGAGAAAACTAAAAAAAAAAAAGAAAAAAAAGGAAAAAAAGAAAGAAAAATAACAACAAGGAACTTGAGTAAGTGCTATCCAGCTAATAAATGATGGAGCTTGAAGTTGCACCCGGCCTCTTCTGCTTCATCCTCTGTCTTCCTGATCAGAACACACACCCAAAAAACTACAGGAGAGCATAGATTTTTGTGCTGCATCCCTTACATCTAGAAGAATGTCTGACCAGAGTAAATCCTCAATGAATATTTTTAGAATTAATACATACATATTTTTCATAAGCCTCATTAATCATACTTTAAATAATTTGATTCATTACCATAGATCAATTATAAATGTCAAAACATTTAAGAATTGTACCTCTGATGCATTCTCTATTCATCTGAAAAGATTTTATTTTGTATATTTGGTGCTTTGTTAACAAAGGGCATAAGAATTCATGACTATGAATTCTTCTTTTCATCGAAGAGATTGCTGTCTCAAAATTTAATTTTAAAGATACAAATTGTCATCTTTGCTTTTAATTTATCTTTATCCCTATTTATCTTAGTTCATTCTTTCATCATTACTTATTTTTCTAATTATTTGCACATTTCTTTTAAGAAGTGTATTGTTGACTTTGTTTTTTAATCCTACTTACAGCCTTGAGTTTAACCATGAGTCCTAACTAATGTACATTTCTTGTCATGTTGGTACATTTCGAACCAGTTTTTCCATGTTTATTTTTTTAAGATACTATTTTTACCATGTATAATTGTTTCCTTTTTAAAAACTATTTTGACATAAGTTTTAAATTTACTAATATCATTTTAAAACTTAAGAAATACAAATAAAAACAATATTTCTGTAATTATCAAAGTTTAAAACAAAATGTAATTTGCTTTATTTTTTCTGAAATAAATTCAGCATAATTAAACTATACTATTTCCCAGTGTCCAATTCTCATCTTTGTTAGCGTACTAGGGTTATCTATATCCTTAAGTATTAACATTTTGCTTGATTCTAGAAATCCATTGATCTTTTCCATTAGGCTTTTCTATTGCTCGGGAGTTATGTAGCCACCATTCCATGGATGCAAAAAAATTAAATAAATATTTATATACTTCTAAATTGGGTCTGACACTGAGCTTCTGATAGTCAAAAGAATCCACCACAAAAGGAAGAAAAGCAAGTTTATGCCCTATTAAAGGTTAGAAAGAAAATACAGGGAGGAAGACAGGACCTTGCCTCTGCTCAGAGAAGACTAGAGGAAGGTCAGCTACATTCGGAGGGAGAAAAAAGTGTTCCCGCATGACTTTGAGAAAGGACAAATGTTAAAGACCAAATGACCAATCTGTAGAGGTCTGAAAGAGGAAAGTAATGCATATATTTTTTCAAAGAATTTCCCTCTTTCATATGATTGAATATGACTTCCTTTTCCATTCATCTATTTTTTTTAAACTCTTCTATAACATAATTTTAATTGTTTATCTCTTCTGTTCCTACACAGTATTCTCACTTCTTTTCTCTGTTTCTACTTCCTTTTTTCTTTGTTTTTCAACTTAAAAAAAAAAAAAGTTAAAAAGTTTGTCCTCACACAATAAAATGACTCCAAAATTGTCACAGAGTCAGGCAATGGGAAAAAATAGGCGAAAAAATTTCAAAAACCAAACAAGCCGTAATAAATTGAATGAAGTCAAGAGGAGAAGGGAAGTATTTCCATGCTGAGTCAGAGCAGGGAGTATTGTCTACTCAGTCAAGCATTATGAAAGAGATTATAAAATAACTGGTTAAGGTTAAAACTTGAACGATGCCCATGGAATGTGGGACACTGGATTTTAAAACTAACTGAAAGGCTTGGGATATGGTTCAACATGAATATAGCAGACAAAAGCTGTAGTTTAAGAAACAGTTCAACATGTACAGCAGTGTCTTGAAAGAATATTTCCGTAAGTGTTTATCATCCAGCTTCCAATTCCAAAAGGGGTATTTCACCTTATCCATATGCATTGATCATATCCTTGCCCGATCGTTCAAGTATGGTTACCATAATTTTATGTAAATGATTCTACAGCAAAGAAATATAATATATATAAAGATAGCATATAAAAGCACATAGACAAAGTATAACACACACATATACCCATTACGTAGTATTAATTATATCATAGTATGTCTGAGAACAAGTTGTATAATAATTAGATAAATATGGGTTTTTAATATTTTGTCTCTAACGTTTTTAAAAATATTAGGCACATTAAATTTTCTGACCCAATATGTTTTTTTCTATTTGAGATTGATAATTAACTTTAGAAAACAGACTTTAATTTGAAATATATAAGAATATGATTTGGTTTTATACACTTTTACAATATTTAAGAATACTTAATTTACTAAATGTATACACTTTTGGTAAATATATAGAAATATTCACTTTATGAGAACTGTACATATGCCATGTCAGAAATTTCACTGCTTGAAATAACCACATAAACTAAATTTTCAATTGTACTTTATGATATTTAAAGTCATTTAATTTATCACTTCCCTTACATCACTAAAACAATTCTCCTGCCTCTCTCACTACTTTCAATTTTTTCTTTCTCTTTATCCCATCCTAAAATTTTCACTCCTTCCTCACTGAAAAACTTTTCTCACTTGACTTCCAGGACACCACCCTTACTTGTTTTTCCTGCTCGACTTCTGTCCTTTTATCTTATGTATACCCTAGTACCCACTACTTAAAATTCCCCTCTTTGCTATTTATACTTACTTTCTTGATATTCTCTGTATGATCCTGGGCAAGGTTCCCAACGTTTTTGTGCCTTGGTTTTCCACCTGTGAAATTGGGGTAACTGTTCTGACCTCACAAAATTATTCAAACTAATGAAATTAATACACATTTAGAAAAATGCTTAGAATAGATGTTAGTTCCCATAGTATGAGTCTTATATATGTTCTGCTGGTATTAATGTTACCTCATCAGTCATCCAGTCTCATGGCTTTAAACATCTTTTGATAGATTGACCACTCCCAAATTTATATCTCCAACTCAGAACTTTCCCCAACTCCAGACTCAGGAATGCATCTTCATGGTCAAAATTCCCACTTGGGTGTCAAAATTTGGGCTTCTCAAACATAAGTTCATAACTGAGTTCTTACACTTCCCGGCTAAATGTGTTTCTACCTTAGTCTTCCTTAGCTAATTGGAACAGCAACCTTCTAGTTGTTCCCACCAAAAAACTTGGAGTCATTCTTTTCTCTTTCTCTTAAATGCCAGAGACAATCAGTCAGCAAATTCAACCAGATTCACCTTCAAAATATATTAGAATCCCAACATTTCTTACCACTTCTACTGCCACCACAGTCATCCAAATACCGTCATATAATGCCATGATTTGCTGCAAATGATAGGTTATCATTTTTTTTATAAATGAATAGTATTTCATTGTGTATATATACCACAGTTTAATTATCCATTCATTCCTTGATGGACATTTAAGTTGATTCCAACTCTTGGCTATTGCTGTAATGAACATGAGAGTGCAGGTATCTTTTTGATATATTGATTTCATTTCCTTTGGGTATGTACCGAGTAGCAGGATAGCTGTGTTGTAAAGTAAATCTATATTTAGTTCTCTGGGGCACATCCATACTGTTTTCCACAGTGGCTATACCAATTTATACTCCCATCGGCAATGTAGGAGAGTTCCTTTTTCTCCACATTCTTGCCAGCATTTGTAATTTTTTGTCTGTTGATAATAGTCATTCTAGTTGGAGTGAGATGATATCTCATTGTGATTTTAATTTGCATTTCTCTGATCATTAGTGATGTTGAGTGTTATTTCATAAGCCTGTTGGCTAATTGTATGTCTTCCATTGAGAAACGTCTGTTCAGATCCTTTTCCATTTTTTTATTTGGGTTTTTTGTTTGCTGTTGAGTTGTTTAAGTTACTTATACATTCTGGGCATTAGCCCCTTGTCTGATGTATTAGTTGATAAACACGTTTTCCTGTTCTGTAGGTTATCTCTTTACTTTGATAGTGTCCCTTGCTGTGCAGAAGCTTTTTAGTTTGATGTAGTCTTATTTACCTATTTCTGCTTTAGTTGCCTGGGCCTTTGTAATCTCACTCAAAAAAATGCTGCCCACTCCCATTTCATGTTGTGTTTTCCATATGTTTTCTTCTAGTAGTTTCATAGTTTCAGGTTTAAATTCAGGTCTTTGATCAATTTTGAGTTGATTTTGAGTATTATGAGAGATGAAGTCTAGTTTCAATCTTCTTCATGTGAATATCTAGTTTTTCCAACACCATTTTTTGAAGAGGTCCTTTCCCCATTGTATATTTTTGACATGTTTATTGAAAATCAGTTGGCTTTAAATGTGTGGATTTATTTCAGAGCTTTTTATTCTATTCTATTGGTCAATTTGCCTGTTTTTATGCCAGTACCATGCTGTTTTAGTTACTATATCTTTATGGTATGTTTTGAAGTCAGGGAGTGTGATGCCTCCAACTTTGTTCTTTATGTTCAAAGTTGCTTTGACTGTACGAGGTCTTTGTAGTTCCATGCAAATTTTAACATCGTTTATTCTATTTCTATGAAGAATGTCATGGGTATTTTGATAGGGTTTGCATTGAATGTGTAGATAGCTTTGAATAATATAGATGTTTTGATGATGTTAATTCTTCCAAATCATGAACATGGGATATCTTTCCATTTATTTGTGTCCTCTTCAATTTTTTTCACCAATATTTTATAGTTTTCACTGTAGAGAACTTTCATCCCCTTGATTACATTTACTCCTAGGTATTTCATTCTTTTGGTAGTTATGGTGAATGGGATTACTTTCTTGATTTCTTCTTCAGCTTTTGCATTATTGGCATACAGGTAGGCTATTGATGTTTTTGTGTTGATTTTGCATCCTGCCACTTTTATGAATTCATTTATTAGTTCTAGTAATTTTTTGGTGGAGTCTTTAGGATTTTCTATGTATAGGATCATGTCATCTGCAAATAAGGATAGTTTGACTTCCTCCTTTCCAATTTGGATGCACTTTAGTGCTTTCTCTTGCCTTATTGTGCTGGCTAAAACTTCTAGTATTTTGTTGAATAAGTGTGGGGAAAGTGAACATCATTGTCTTGTTCCAGATCTCAGACAAAAAGTATCAATTTTTATCCATTCAGTGTGATATTGGCCATGAGTTTGTTGCATATGGACTTTATTTTGTTGAGGTGCATTCCTTCTATGCCCAATTTTTTCAATGTTTTTATCATGAGCAGTATTGGATTTTGTCAAATGCTTTTTCTACATCGATTCAAATGATCATATGTGCTCTTTCCTTCATTATGTTGATGTGATGTATCACATTTATTGATTTGCATATGATAAGCCATCTTTGCATCTCCAGATGAATCCCACTTGATAATGGTGTATGATTTTTTTAATGTGTTGTTGGATTCTGTTTGCTGGTATTTTGATGAGGATCTTCCCATGTGTGTTCATTAGGGATATTGTGGGTAGTTTTCTTTTTGTTGTCACTGTTGTCTTTTTGGGAATGAGGGTAATGCTAGTCTTGTAAAGTGAGTTTGGAAGTATTCCCTTCTTCAGTATTCAGTTTTTTGGGGAGGAGTTTGAAAAGAATTGATATTAGTTCATCTTTAAATATTTGGTAGAAATTGGCAGAAAAGCCATCTGTTCCTGGAGTTTTCTTTGTTACAAGTCTTTATTACTGCTTAAATCTCATTATTCATTATTGTTCTGTTTAGGTGTTTTAGTTCTTCATGATTCGACTTTGGAAAGTTGTATGTGTTCAGGAATTTATCCATTTCTTCGAGGTTTTCCAGTTTGTTCACATATAGTCATTTGTAGTAGTCTCTTGTGATCCTTTGTATTTCTGTGGTATCAGTGGTAATGTCTCCTTTTTCATTTATGATTTTATTTACTTGAGTCTTTTTCTTTGTTAGTCTAGCTAAAGGTTTGTCAATTTTGTTTACCTTTTCAAAAAAAGCAACTCTTCATATCTGATATATCTTTCATGTTTTTTTCTTAATCTCTAATTCATTTATTTTTCCTCTGATCTTTGTAAGGTCTCTCCTTCTACTGATTTGAGGTTTCGTTTGTTATTGCTTTACCTGCTCCATGAGGTGTAAAGTTAGGTTGTTTATTTGGAAGCTTTTATCTTTAGAACTGCTTTTGCCATGTCCCATAGGTCCTGGTATACTGTGTTTTCATTTTCACTTACCTCCAGGAATTTTTAAAATTCTTCTTGATTTCTTCTTTGACCCATTCATTGTTTAAGAGAATATTGTTTAATTTTCATGTATTTGTACAGTCTCTATTGACCTTTTGCTGTTGGTTTTTAGTTTTATTCCATTGTGGTCAGACAAGGTAGTTGATATGATTTTGATTTTTTAAAATTTATTCAGACTTGTTTTGTGTCCTATAATATAATCTGTTCTAGAGAATGCTCCATGTGCTGCTGAGAAGACTGTGTGTTCTGCAGCTGTTGGATGAAATGTTCTATAAATGTCCATTAGGTCAAGTTGGCCGATAGTAGAGATTAATTATGGTGTTTTCTGGTTAATTTACTGTCTGGATGATCTGTTCTTTGCTGAAAGTGGGGTAATACTTACTATTGTGTTGTAGTCTATCTCTCCCGTTAGGACCAATAGTAATTGCTTCATATAACTGGGTACTCTGGAGCTGGGTAAATAAATATTTAGAATTGTTATAACCTCCTTGTTGAATTGATCCCTTTATTGTTATATAATGACCTTCTTTAACTTTTTTTTACTTTCCTTGGATTGAAGTCAATTTTATCTTTTATAAGCATAGCTACTCCTGCCCTTTTTTTGTTTCCATTCACATGAAATATCTTTTTCCATTCCTTTACTTTTAGCCAATGTGTGTCTTTATTGGTGACGTGAGTTTTTTGTAGGCAGCATATTATTGGTTCTTATTTTATAATCCATTCAGCCGCTCTGTATCTTTTAATTAGGGCTTTTAATCTGTTTAAATTTAGGGTTATTTAGGAACTTGTTACTGCTATTTTGCTGTTTTTTTCTAGTTGCTTTGTAAATCCTTTTTTTCCCCCTTTTTTCAATCTTAACTGTCTTCCTTTGTGATTGAGGATTTTTCTCTAGCTTTACATTTTGATTTCTCATAATTTATTTTTACCATGTCTCATAAGTTTTTGTGTTATGATTATCATGATACTTAGAAAAACATCTTATAGTTATAGCAAATTATTCTAGACTAATAACAACTTACTTCTGATATCAAAGAGAAGAAAACAAAGGCAACTCTACATTTTGGTATCATCTTCTGCCCCAACACATACTTTTTGACTTTTTTTCGTATCAAGATGCATCTTTTAACATTGCCTGTCTCTCACATGGTTGTTATGTATATTACTGTCTTGTTAAATTTGTTCTTTAGTCTTTATAATAAAGACATAAGAGGTTTACTCACCACTGCTCCAACACTGGAGTATTCTGAGATTGTGTAGTTATTTTACTGATAAGTTATGTACATTCAGATGTTTTCTTGCTACTCCTTAGTGTCATTTTCTTTCAGATCAAAGAGCTCCCTTTAGCATTTCTTATAGGATGGGTTTAGTTTTGATGAGTTCCCTTAGCTTTTGTTTGACTGGGAAAGACTTTATTTCTCCTTCATCTTTGAAGGTTAGTTTTGCCAGATTTAGAATTCTTGCCTGGCAGTGTTCTTCCTTCAGCACTCTGAATGTATTTTCTCATTCTTTTCTGGCCTGTAAGGTTTCTACTGAGAAATCTACTGAGAGACATATTGTGGCTCCACTGAATATTATGATTTTCTTTTCTCTTGCGGCTTTTGCTATTCTCTTTGTCTTTCGTTTTTAATAATTTGATTATGATGTGTCTTGGAGTTTCCCCCTTTAGATTGAATTTGATTGGTGACCACTAAGCTTCCTGTCATCTGGTGACAGCTTACTGGATGCTTTCATCTTTCTCCATACTTGACAAATTTTTAGTCATTATTTCCATGAATATGCTTTCTAGGTCTCTTCCTTTTCCTTCTCATTTGAGTATGCCAATTGTGCAGAGGTTATTTTGCTTGAGAGAGTCCCATGTTTGCTGTATTTTTGTTTAATTTTTTTCATATTATTCTGTGTTTTTGCTCCTCTGGTTGGGTAATTTTGTGTGTTTATTTTTGAAGCTCACTGATTCTTTCCTCGGTTTGATTAAGTCCACTGTTGGAGCTTTCTATTAAGTTTTTCAATTCAGATAATGTATTCTTTATGTCTATAATTTCTATTTTCTTAATTGATTCTATTTCTTTGTCAAGTTTCTCATTCTGCTCCTGAATTTTGTTCTAGATATCACTTAGTTTTCTATTTGAATTTTCTTGTGACTCCCTGAACATCCTTAAGAAGTTATTATGAATTCTCTTTCAGACATTACATACATCTGCTATTTCTCTGCATCTATTACTGGTTTCCTTTGTTGCAACATAATTCTCTGTACTTTCTCAATCATTGCATCTTTATGTTAATGGGTGACTATTTGAGGAGACTGCCACCTCTTCCAGGTTTATAGATAGCTCTCAGAGCTTTGCTTCTGGTCTGTGTGTGTGTTTTCGTTTTGTTGTTGTTGTTGTTGTTCTTTGGTGGCTTAATTGCTGCCACAACACTTGGATTCTTCACAGGAACTAATGTGCTGTTGTGTGGTTTAGTTCCCATATTGGGGGAACTTCCTGTGGGGACCAGACCTTGAGCTCTGTGCTTGAGCTGAATTGCTGCTTTGCTGCTGATTCTCAGGGGAAGGCTTTTTGTATGGGTTATTAGTCACTTCTGGTTCTGGGCTATGTGGAAATTCTGGCCCAGGACTGAGTCTTTTCTTCAGATAACACATTGTTTTAGTCCATTTCTGTTGCTTATAACAAAATACCTGGAAAAGGGTAATTTGTAAGAAAATGAAATTTATTGCTTTCAGTTTCAGAGGCTTGGAGTCCAGGTCCAGGGAACACATCTGATGAAGGCTTTCTTTGGTGATGACTTCAGTGATGGCAGGGAATCACATTGCAAAATACTGGAGCAGATAGAGAGAGACTAACATCATTCTTCTCTTTTTAAAGTCCACCAAATCACACCCATGACCACCATTTTTAATCCATTCACTATAGCAGGGTCTTACAATCTAATCACCTCTTCAAGGCTGCACATTACAATTACTGTGATAAGATTTCCCATGCTCAACAGTTACAGTGGGGATGAACTTTTGGGAGGACACTCAATCCAAGGCACATATGAAAAGCTCAGCATTTATCTCTAAAAAATGAGGACAATCTTCACAAACGTCACAATTCCATTATTACACCTAAGAAAATTGTCAATAATTCTGTAATACCATCTATTATCAACTTCTCTGGCAACTTCAAAAAGTGAATGTTATGGAAAAAATTGATGTGTTATTCCTGAAATCCTGGATTTGGAGATCTAAATTTGGAGATAAACTTGCTATAACAGTATGCAAATTCATTTAAAAATTTGTTTATGTTAGTAAGAGAGGATGTGTTCAACTGCAGACATAAATCTTTAGAAATAATTTTTCAAATGTGTGAAGGCTGTTAAATTCTTTGATTGCATTTCTATTATTTTAAATCCCATGTATTACTGTAAGCCTATTCTATTCAATACATTTTCTTCATAGCTTTCCAACAGTAAAATAATGCAGTTTTGCAGTTCTTCTATGAAAACCCACAAAGATATGTCATGTCAGATTATATAAAAGTTTTCACATTTAGAGATATGTGAAATTATGCTCCTAAAGTTCTTAAACCATTCTTTAAAATCCTATTCTGAAATGATTGCAAGTATAACAGAGTATATGACAGCAACTAATGAATAATTTGTCATTTAAAAGCTAAATGGTTACTTATGAAAATCATTTCATCTTTCTGATGTTAGTCTATATTGAAAATGTGTGAAAGTTTTCCAGAATATAAGTTTTATTCCATAGTTGGTATTACTCTATCCGTTTTTACTAAAAATGATATAGGCATTAAAAAAAATCTATTATTGTGGAAAGGTGAGATTATTTTTTCTTTCATAGAAAAAACCATGGTGTATCTAAAACATTTTTCCCTGTGCATATATCTACAGATAAGCTCTCTTCTCAACTACAGATAGAATTGAAAAGAATACAAATGATAATGAAGTAGTTATATTTTTCCTTTGTTAAACTATGGGAAATACAGAAAAACAAGTATCTATATAATATAAAACTTCATATTTATTTGAAAGAATCATGATCCAAAATAATCCTGCAGATGTTTAAGAAACTTGTTTACTAATTTGGTCACTCACTTTTATTTTAAAAAGGAATATAATCGCAATGTTTTTAGACTGCTTACAGCAATCATTTTTCAGCATTTTTGAGTACTTTCTGAATTAGGAACTCTTAATTTGAAAGAATGTTGGCAGAACTGACTCAAGTACATTAGCTCATGCACAATATGTTGCTCCTTCTTTGGAAATGTACATGTTGTTTTTCTTCCTCTTGTAGATGTTTACTTGAAGGATGAATAGGTCACTCCTAGCAGGAGAGCTCATCATGTGACTGCCAGATACCAAAGACAGATGAGTCAGTTCCACACAGACTACAAATTATGCATGCTAGATAAATCTATATTCATATTTGCATTTGACCTAAGCTTCAACTTTAAAAATAGATTTAACAGAAATTATACGGAAATTCAAAAATTGTTTTGCTAGGAAGCAAACAAGTTATGCAATACAATTTAAAAAAAGAATGTTCCCTGTGCTAGAAAGAGATCACATTAGCAATGAAATACTATATGTCAGTCTGAGCTTAAGCCCAAATTCAAGAACATATTGTACACAAAACTTCTGAAATCTATTTATCTGCTGTTTGATTGATAGCTATTGCTGCAGCTCAGAGACCTTAGGGCTGTACTGACTCCCCATCATTTGTCATTATAGAATATTCTTTGAATGGAAAGTTGTGTCCCTTTCATGACTAGTGGAAAATAGCCTAAGTGGCTGGGTGCTAGCTAGAGTAGAAAAAAACAAGTTCAGTAGCCAAGGAGCTGGTTTCAAATCCTCGCTCGGCTGTTTAGTTGATTATGTGTACAGATTATAACTGCCTCAGTTTACTCATTTGCAAAATATGGCTAATAATGACGCCTGCTTCATAAAGCAGAGCTAAGATGTGACTTACCTGACATAATCTTTTAAAGGACTTTGCACAAAGTCTTGTATATACTTACGACATATTAACTGTGATTTCTTTTTAATTAGGTTTTTTATTGTATGTACTATTGCACAATAACTGTATAGTGCACACAAACTGTGATTTTTGTAAAATTTTACTGTGCATTTCAAGATCTCAGAAATATTTTTCCTTCCTCTTTTCCTATTATACACAATATAAAAAATAAGCTTCCTTTTAACGAGGAACTGCAACTAAATTTTTAAAAAGAAACTTGCAGAGAACAGAGAGACAATGCTAAATACTGAATCATATCTGAATTCCTTCTTCCTTGTCAGAGTAATGGGAGTTGATGGAGTAGGGACTGAAAATGTCTCAATTAGGAATTGTCTTCATTTTATAAACTGTTAGGCTCCGTTATTTTCTCCTGAAATCTTAGTCTTCAAAAGATAATCTAATTTGAGCTTTAAAAAAAAAAAAGAAGACTGTAGACTGTAGAGGCATGTTTGAGATAATTATGAAGTTGTTTCTTGTCAATTATTAATATTAATAAACAATATTTTGGAGTTTACATACTTAACCCTCACAGCAGTTCTATGAATTTGGTATTATTATTCAACTTTCACAATGAAAAAATGAGTGCCAAATGATTCAAAGATGTTTTTCAGATTTTCACAGGCAGTAGGCGAAGTAGTCAGAATTAAAACCCAGATGTGACCAGCCTACCAAACAATATTGCTTCATGATAGAAAAAATGTTTTAATCAAACTGGAGAGCCTCACTTTTCTCTCTGGTGTACCATACGCACTTCTGAGCAGGTGCTAGGTTGTTTATTAATTATATATTTTCTGTGAAGCTTTTAAATAACCAAAAGACCCACTTATATTTGTGTATATTCCAGTAAAGATATTGGGCTTTACAGATGACACTTATGTTGACTTGTGAACTGTCCCCAGAGGTATGGAGGTTAGTGTTCCTGAGAAGAAAGGTCTTTCTGATGCCAATTATCAGAAAAAAATGAATGTGCTTCAGAGGTAAAAAGAAAATTATCTAAGAAGATTATCCACCCCAGAACTTAGTGTGTTCCCAGTCTGGACTTTGAGGATACTCATACTTAGTTGAGGAGACATGGTGGTAGCTAAACAGGGAGAAACCTTGTAAGAGACATTAAACTGTTCCAGAACAAAATTAATTTTTGGTCAGATGACCTTGTTACATGCTATTTACTGTCTAGCTCTATTATATTTCTTTCAATTATCTATTATAAGTACTGTCATATAAATACTGCAGAGATGATTCAGCTGGACTGAGAAAGACATTTCATAAAATGTCATTAGTGAAGTGCTGAGGTTTATGAAAATGGCAGTAATTTTCCCTTTATTACCAAGAATGGAAAATCTAAAGTTGACTTTCTAAATAAATTACCAATTACTTCAAATGTACCCAAAGACACATAGAGTAAAATAAACACCTGTGTAACATTACAAATGGTTATGAAAATGACAGTGTCAGCCACTCCATCAACTTAGTTGCTCCTTACAAAGTAACCACCACACTAAATTTCACATTTTCTATTTCTATGCATATATTTTTTACCTTACTGCAGATATTTGTTTTCTTAAACAAGATATAGTACTGTTTAGCCAGACTGCATAATTTTAAAGTTTATTCAAATGGCATTATACTTTTCGTATTTCTCTACCTTTTTCACTAAAACTTAAGTTTTTGAGATTTATCTATATTGATACATGTCCCTCTAGTTCATTCACTTCTCTGTTCTATTCTATTTGTGGATATAAAATATATGTCTTCTTTACTGAACATTTGTATCTTTTCCAATTTTTTGCTTGACAAACATTGCTGCTTGAACATTTTATGCATCTCAATATCCACAAGATCTAGAGTCTATATGACTGGAATGGAGAAGGTACGACAATCTTCAAATGTATTAGCTATTCCTAAATTTTTTTTCCCATGTCATTGTTGCAGTTAACATTTCCATTGTGTAACAAAACTTTTCAGTAAAACTAGACAAGGTTAATTTTATGGATGTGAAAGTGTCTCATTATTTTTACAGTTCAAATTTTTCTGATTATTAGTAAAATTTCATTTCATATTCCATATTTTTATTGGCTATTCAGGCTTTACTTTCATGAATTGTGTCAATATTATTTTCTTATATTGCCATGTATAGCCTAGACAGTTTCTATTTTAGTAATTTAAAGTATTCCTGATATAGCCTATATTAATCTATTGATAGTGACATACATTGCAAATATCCTATTCTCACTTTGTAACTCATATTTTACTGTTTTTTCCTCTTTTTTGCACAAGCATTTTAAATTTTGATGACATGATGCACATGTTTTATATTTACTACAAGTCCTTTTTCTAGTTTTATATAATTTGTTACTTTTTGCTTTTATTCCCTGTGCTTCTGAAGTATTCATAAAGTCTTTGCCCAGACTTATGTCCTAAAGTATTCCCCCTATTTATCTTCTACAAGTTTTATAGTTTGGGGTCTTACATTTAAGTCTTTAATCCATTTTGTGTTGATTTTGGTACGTGGTAAGAGGTAGGGATCTAATTTAATTTTTCTTCATATGGTTCTCCAATTTTCCCAGCACCATTTACTGAAGAGACTGTCCTTTCCCCAACATATATTCATGGCTCCTTGTGAAAAAATCAGTTGGCTGTAGGTGTGTGAATTTATGTCTGAATCTCTATTCTGTTCCATGAGTCTATGTGTCTGTTTTTGTACAAGTACCATGCTGTTTTGATTACTATTGCTTTGTAGAATATTTTGAAGCCATGGAGTGTGATACCCCCTGCTTTGTTCTTTTTGCTCAGGATTTCTTTGGCAATTAGGGGTTTCTTCTTGTTCCATATAAATTTTTGAATTGATTTTTCTGTTTCTGTGAAATATGTCATTGGTAGTTTGACGGGGATTGCCTTGAATCTGTAGATGTCTTTGAGTACTATGGTCATTTCGACTATATTCATTCTTCCAATCCATGAGCATGAGATGTCTTTTCATTTTTATGTGTCTTCTTTAATTTCTTTAATCAGCATTTTATAGTTGTCATTGTAGAAGTTATTCACTAAAAAGCTTCTGCATAGCAAGGGAAACTATCAACAGAGTGAAAAGACAACCTGCATACTGGGAGAAAATATTTGCAAACTATGCATCCAACAAAGAATTAATATCCAGAATATACAAAGAACTAAAACAACTCAAGAGTAAAAAAAAATGATCCAATTTAAAAATGAACAAAGGACCCAAATAAACATTCTTTTGGAAAAAGAAAAAACATACAGAGCAACTGGCATTTGAAAAAATGCTCAACATCATTAATCATCAGAGAAATGCAAATCAGAACCACAATGAGCTATCATCTCACCCCAGTTAGTATGGTTATTATCAAAAAGGCAGAAAATAACATGCTGGTGAAGATGCAGAGAAAAGAAACTCATACATTTTTGGTGGAATTGTAAATTAGTACAGCCACTATGAAAAATAAAATGAAGTTTTCTCAAACAACTACAGATAGATCTACCATATGATCCAGCAACCCCACTACTGAGTATAAATCCAAAGGAATGGAAATCGATAAGTCTAAGGGACACCTTCCTTCCCATATGTGTTATGGCCCTATTCACAATAGCAAAGAGTTGGAACTAACCTAAATGTCCTTCCACAGATGACTGGATAGAGAAATTGTGGTATACATACACACAGTGGAATACTACTCATCCATAAAAAGAATGAAATTCTGCCATTTGAAGCTCATGAATGAGCTTGGAGATTATGTTAAGTGAATTAAGCCTGGCACAGAGAGAGAAATACCACGTGTTCTCACTCATATGTGGTAACTGAAAACGTTGATCTCATAGAAGTAAAATGTAGAATAGTGGTTACTAGAGTGGTGAGGGGAAGGAGATGAAGGGAATGGTGGTTACTGAATATAAGATATTAGAGAGATAGGAAGGATGAGATCTAGGGTTCTATAATAATATACGGAGACCATGGTTAACAACAAAATACTGTGTATCTTTGAATAGCTAGTCAAGATGATGTTGCATATTCTTAACACAAAAAAGTGGCAAACGTTTGAGGTGATGGATATACTAAGAATCCTGTTATGATCATGACACACAGTATGAATATATGCAATTATCCCATTGTACTACATAAATATATACAATTATCATGGGTCACTTAAGAAAAATGAATTTAAAAGAGAGTTAAAAATAAATAGAGTAGAATAGTGATTACCAGAGGCAGGGAAAGTGATGAGGAGAGGAGGTAGGGGAAAGTTTGGTAGACTGGTACGAAATTACAAAGTTACAGTTACGTAGGAAGAATGAGCTCTGGAGCCACAGGGTGAAAGGAGCTAAAAATGTTGTGTTGTATATAATTCAAGATAGCCAGAAAAGAGGATCTTGAATGCTATAACCCCAAAAAATGTTAAATATTTTGGTGATAAATATACTAACTATTCTCATTAGATCATTATACAATATATGCATGTATTGAAGCAACAAATTGCACCCCATAATCATATATAGTGAAAAAAAAATTTCTACTCAAGAATATAAAAAGATTTTCCTATACTTCCATCTTCATTTTTACATGTTGTGTAAATCAGAAATTCAATTTAATTTTCTAATATAGAACCAATTGTTTAGGTCTTTTAAATTGAGTGTATCATCTCTTCGGTTTTCTTTTACATCATGTTTTCACATATATTATCTCTTGATCCCTGAGTCAACTACACAGTATTTTGTTTACATGAATTTATAATGTCTTCATATACAGGAGTGATTACCTTTCACTTTCTTGTTCTTCAATGTATCATGTCTGCCCAAAGTCCATAACCTTCCCATATGTATTAGTCTGCTTTCTGTTATTTATAATAGAATACCTGAAATTGAATAACTGGTAAGAAAATGAAATATATTTCTTACACTTTTGTAGGCTGAGAAGTCCGCTGTCCAGGAGATGCATCTGGTAAGTACCTTCTTCCTGATAGGCACATTCTGAAAAGTCCCGAGGTGGTGCAGGGTATCACATGGTGAGTGGACAGAGCACGCACTAACGATCTCACTTGTTCTCCTTATAAAGCCACCAATGCCTCTCCTGTGATAACCAACTCATCCATAAACCCATTAATTCATGAAAAGATTAATCTATTTTCACATGGCACAGCCCTCACGGTCCAATCATCTCCTAAAGGACCCACTTCTCAACACTGCCACACTGGAGATCAAGTTTCCACTTGACATCTGGAAAGGATTAACATTCAGATCATAGCACCATATAAATTTCAGGATTAATGGACCAAATGCATCATTGGCCAAATTCCTAAACTTAAAGATCAATTTGAAAAATATTAATGACTTTAATATATTGCTTTTATTTACCCATGAACATTGTATACATGGTCATAGTCTTTTTCAATCTCCTGTAAAGTCTTCAATAAGGGATTTTAAATTTTCACTACAAAGGTCCTTCATATTCTGTGTAATTTACTTCTGAATACCTTGAAAACACTATTTTATTTGTTTTTTTTTAATGTATTATCTGTCTGTTTCTGAGTTATAAAAGTGGAATTGACATTTATATGTTGATCTTATACAGCAATGTGGTTGACCATCATTTCTAATAAATTGTTTACATACTATTTCTAGTTAACTGTGGATTTAAATATATCTTATGTGCGGGCCGGCCCCGTGGTGCACTCGAGAGAGTGCGGGGCTGGGAGCACAGTGATGCTCCCTCCACGGGTTCGGATCCTATATAGGACTGGCCGGTGCACTCACTGGCTGAGCGCGGTGCAGGCGACACCACACCGAGGGTTGTGATCCCCTTACTGGTCACGAAAAAGAAAAAAAGAAAAAAGAAATAATTTCTTTATTTCTTATGTGAAATAAAGAAATATAGTTTACCTGTGTTTCTTTTATTTTCTTATTTTACAATTTAAACAGGAAATCTGTAAAGGTGAATTTTTTTTTCAGGTTTCTTTTTGTTTTTGTTTTTTTTTTAAGGTATCAAAATGCTTTTTTTTCTTAGCATAGTTTTTTTTTTCAATTTTTATCTTTTATTATTAGCATATTCATTATAACAAATTGTGATTTTTTAATGCCCTTTACCTGACCCATCACTCCCCATACCCCCTCCCTTCCTCCGCCACCTGTTTCTAGTATTCTTAGATTTGTTCTCTCCTTCTGAAAGTTCTATGTATTGTTGTGGTTTTTTCTTTCTTTCTGTCTGTCTTTCTCTTTCATTCTTCTTTCCTTCTTTATTAGCACCCAGTTATGAGTGAGAACATCTGATATTTCTCTTTCCTTGTCTGGCTTGTTTCACTTAATTTTCTCCAGATTCATCCATGTTGCTGCAAATGGTAGAACGACTAGATGCAATGAGAGTGGATATCATAGTCTGGTTCTTATTTTTTAAGAAAATGCTTTTGACATTACAACTTTATTAAAGGGTTCAATGTAAATTTTGGTTGATATCCTTTACCAAGGAAAGAAATTTTTCATCTGTGTTTAGCTTGTTGAATTGTTTTTTTTTCAACTATAAATTGGTTTTGAATATTATTATGCGATTTTTTAAAGTTTGTTGAGAAAACTTTATGCCTTCTTTAATTTGTCAATGTGATAAACTGATCAGTACGTAATTCTAAAAGTAAGCAATCTTTGCTTTCTACATTTGCTTATATTTTGCTAAACTCGGTTTACTTATATTTTGTTTAAAATTTTTTGCGTTGCATTCTTTGTTGATGAGTTTCTACCATTGCCTGTATCAGAAACACTTTTAAATTGGCACCATCTTTTTGTTAAATTTTTGGTGAAATTCATTTATAAAACCAAGTAGGGCAAGTGTTTTCTTCTCTCTCTGTCTCTCACTCTCTGCCTCCATTTTTTTTTTTTTTTTGTAGATTCAATTCAGATATTGAATAAATTTCTTCGGTCTATTTGTAGTATATAGATGTCTGTTAATTCTTCTTAAGTCACTTAGCTTAGATATATTTTACCAGGAAACAGCCCATTTTGTCATGTTGCTGATAAGTTGTCCTAAAGTAGTTAATAGTATTCACTTTTTATTGTTTTTTATGACTCTACTATATTTAGAGTTTTGTTTGCATTTTTATTTCTAATATTTTTTGTCACTTCTACATCTCTTTTTCTTTGTTCCATCTCACCAGGTTTTATCAATTTTATGAGCCTTATCAATGATTTAAACGCTGGCTTTTTTGACCTTCTGTGTTATATCACCGTTTGTCTTATTTTTCAAATTTCTGCACTATACTATTACCTATTTTAACATTTTTGTGATTTATTCTATATTTTCTCAAACTTCTTAAATGAGATATTTTCTTTCTTTTTTCTTTCTTAAATTTAAACATTCAGTGCCATAAATGTCATTTTTGTGTTCATCTTTTTTTTTTACCATATGTATTCTCTTTGATTGAAGAATTTCTTAATGAATTTCAAATACATAAAATAGCAGTAATTTTAAACATACAATATTTTAAAAATATATGTATATTGGTTTAACATTGGTAAAACTACTACCCACATCAAGACATAAAACATTTATTTTACATATGAATGCCATATTATTTATCACATAAATGTCTCTAAAATGTTACATCCTGTATTGTATATTTAGTAAACAGAAAATATCTTGTTATATGCTTGAATTCTGTCTGATAAAAATGATGTTCTCTATTTCTATGACATAGTTTTCATTAGATTCATATTTATTCATATTATCTTTCAATTCTATTTTCCATGAACTTTTTGAAGTACGCTAATATCTTTAAACCCTTTTATTCTTTTTACTTACAAATATATTACAATTAGAAACTGATTTTTGACTTTTGTGGGAGAGAGAGTATAGGATGAAGGATTCAGGGAAAAGAGCTAGACTTTTTTGAGTAGATCTTATTTTTTAGATTTTATATTAGAACCATATAA
The DNA here is from genome assembly GCF_000696425.1 of Galeopterus variegatus. Classification (NCBI taxonomy): domain Eukaryota; kingdom Metazoa; phylum Chordata; class Mammalia; order Dermoptera; family Cynocephalidae; genus Galeopterus; species Galeopterus variegatus. The sequence continues at coordinate 645,497 of NW_007726160.1, forward strand.
ATACTTTACATAACTATAAAACAAATGTAAATCCACATGAAAAGACAAAGACAAATAACATAAATTTTCATAGACTTTACGGCTTAAACAGAAAATTATTTCAAGTGACCTAAAATCATAATAAATTGACTGTAATACCTAGCAGGAAAATATTAACAAAGACAAAAACTATTTAAAACTCTGGAGCTATGTTCAGTAAGCATATTTTTAGTAATACTGTTGATACTGTTATTAAGAAAGTATTATATGTATATAACAGATAAAACAAGTAATGATGTAAAATAATTTAGAACCTAAATCTAATTGGTTAGATTTTTAACCAAAGAAAAAACAGAAATGAATATACAATAAAAATGTTGGTTAAAATGCTAAAATATTACATTTGAATCATAAATATCAGTATAAATCTGTAATGTAAGTTTTCTTAAAAAAAACATTTTCTCATTCTAACCTCTGAAAAGGCCAAGAAACAGGGAACAAATCATAGTGGCCATCAACAGCATAGAACAAACAGTGTGTTTTACATACCACAGGAACTCATCCTTTTTGGAGATAAGGCTAATTCCAGTTCTGGGACACAAAGTGGAAGAGATGAGCTTGGAAATCATGTTCTGTCACAAAGCAAGGAAGCCATCAAAACTTAGTCTTGTCAGAGACTCAGTCAACCTGAAGAGGCTTGCACTGATAAAATAGGGAACAGTTTGAACTTCAATAAAAAAAGTAATGGATTGAAAGCATATTAAACATGCTACAATTTGTAAATTCAAAAATGATACTTAAGATCAAAAGCCAACAAGAAACTTCTTTAGGATATGATGCAGAATGAACTCGTCCTTAGAACTGATAAATAAAGGTGAGGAATTAAGCATTTTTCCTGCCTTCCCTGTATGAAGTCTTACTCAGGGTAACCAAATACAGGAGATGGGGAAGTTTCTATATATAGATGCAATCCAGGTAATAAAAAGAGAAATGATACTATTTTTAAAACACCACTAAAACAAATGAATCTTGGCAAGCTTCCTCAATCGCTGGTATAACCTCCTCAAAATAAAACAACAAGATACTATATGACCATTCATGGAACTACACACCACCACATATGAAGAATTTTTTCTAAAAACTACCCTGAATCAGATCAAATATCTGGATCTATCTACCAGTGCTCAGGAAATATGAACATAGTAACAGAGAAACAGGTTTTTTTTTTGCTGTTTTTTTTGTTTAGTTGTTTGCTTTTGCTTTCTTTTAAGCACCAGGAAAACACAACCAGCAAAAAACCAGAAAGTACAAAATTATAAAACTACTAAAGAACCCATGGCACAATTTCTTCCAAACAATATTTTGGGAAAAAAACAAGCAAACAAACAAACAAAAACCAGAAAAGGGGAAGATGGGAAGTTACAGATTAAAAGAAATTTAAAACCATATTTACCAAACACAATGTTTGGATCTTAATACAAATAATTCACTGAAAAAAATGAAATAATTAGGAAAATTTGAATATTATCTATTGTATAATTTTAAGAAAGGTATTATGGCTGGATTTTGGAGGATGATAAATTTATAGTGGATTTTTGTGGTTTTTTAGGTGTATTTATCTCTTAGAAAAGTTTATTACAATATTTATGAATTAAATGATATTATATTTGGTATTTGCTTCAGAAAAATAGAGGGTAATGATGAAAATGAATAGAGGTATTGATGTATGAAACAAAAGCAATGATGATGACTATAGCTGGGTAATGGATTCAGGGGGTTCATTTTATCATTGTGTCTTCTATGTATGTGTTTGAAGTTTTCCGACAAACAAAAGCTAATGTGAAGCCTTAGAAAGCCTCATGTCCTAACACAAAAACCTTAAGTCACATTTGTCTCCCTCCATTTTCCTGGCTTTTTGCATTTCTTTCCGTTACATTATTCTCTATGTCTAAGAATAGTCCAAGAAAAGCCAATTAGTTGAAAGGTAATTGAGTTGATCAAGTTTAGGAACCAGAATCACAAGTTAATCTTTATTATACTGTCTGTTGCTCCTCTTAGAATGAGACCTTCATGAAAACAAAACCACATCAAAGCTTACCACAGCATCTGGAACTCTTAGCTATTTAATCAGTGTTTTGATTAACTAGAGACAATGCATCAACATATACAAGGGTACTTCAAAAAGTTCATAGAAAAATTGAATTAAAAGGTAATATGAATCCTTCCTGAACTTTTGGAAGACACCTTATATGCACAATCATTTTAAAAAGGATATCTTGATTAGCTTATTTAATGCATTTTTGTTATTACTACATTACAGATCCCTAAGTTGTCCAATCACTCTAACACTTTTACATATTTCAAAATATTTAAATCATATCAACAGAACCCATAATTTATTGTTTTTTTTTTAAAAAATTCTATCACGTTTGTTTTAAGAGAAACTATTTATCAGCTTTGGCAACATATGTTGGTCAATACTTACTTGGTCTTCCCTAGACAAATTGAAAAGTCCTCAGATGATGTCTTAGCTTCTTCTGATCGAGAAAATAATGTCTTTAAAAAACTGATGGGAATGAAAACCGGCAAGAAGCTCAGGAGCTTATCCATCAGACTGTGGCTGAGAAACTCAGGGATCCCTCACAAGGAATAAAGATGAATACATTATGATCTCAAAAATATGTAACTGGGTTGTAATTACAACCAAGAAAACTGAACTCTAATAAAACGTATAGTATTATATTTGAAGAAATAGACTTTTATGTTTGAAGTATTATGTTAAGCAGCAGGGAGGAGTTGAGCTGTATTCACGAAAAAAAGATATCGGTCCATGCACCTTTAGCATTGAGAAGATGAGACGGAACCCTAAAGAGTCAAAATGATTAAAAGTGCCTACTTGCCAGGGTAGAAATACTCTATAGACTCAAAATACTTGACGGAATAGAAATCATGGTATCCTCTCTGAATGGAGATACTCAAGCTCAGCCAACAAACTATAATAGAGAGAGAGAAGCAGAGGATTCTCTGACCAGCTGTTATAAGAACTTAGGTGCTCTCCACAGTTATTTTCCGCAGCAATAAACAAATTGACATTGTTCTTGAATGAATATGCTTTGTGTTTGATGATAGTGTCAGATTCTGAGTAATGAACTGCTTCTGGATACACAGACAATAATCACATTTCTGGAACTGCCTTGGTAACCTTATTAAAGCTCTTCCATAAAACATGAAATCATGCTGAAGTGGCCAGTTAAATCTTCCTAAGATCCACCATAATGATTTAATATGGAGGCACTGGAGCCACATACCCCGGGTTCTAATCCTGCCTCTATGGTTTACTAACTGGGTGGCTTTATTTAATAACCTTCCTATGCCTTATTTTGCCAACTTATAAACTGAACTCGTTAATAAAACCTACTTCATAAAATTGTCAGTTACTATTATTGCTATTCCTTTAACATGTGTAGCACCCATCACATTCCACCATTCATGATTCACTTAAGCCAAGTCAAATAAAAAAGCTTTTAATATTATCCTTACATAGAAATTATTTCTTTTTATAAATATTTACCAATCATTACTGTCAGGAAGAGTATGCATATTATTAAAAATTATTTTATATCATTTATATTTAAAGTTCGGAAAGAATCAAAATGTTGGTAAAAATTTCAGGAAATTAGCTGTTCAAAAGTGCTGCTATCTAAAGAAAAATATTTTTCTGTATTTTAGGAGAAATTTTATTTTATTAGATTATTTAATGCCTATTGTACATGCTGTCAGTAACTGTTTAGTATAGTTATAATTATTATCATCCTCACTTAGCAAACAAAAAGTAGGCTTTGACAGGTAAAGTAACTGGTGTAAGGTCACACTGTTTAGTAAATAGCAGCTGGATTGGAGGCAGGCTCCATACCTGGCAGTTGTCAGAGCCCTTGCCCACCAAGTTGTCTATGACATACCACGGTGTGATTCCGGAAGAAAAAGAATAGAGTTATAAAAGTGTACAGACTTGCATATAACAATATTACTAATTTAGGAGCTTGCTAAGGATGGAATTGTGTCTACCTAAAATTCGTATGTTGAATCCCTAATCCTCAATTTGACTGCATTTAAAAACAGGGCCTTTAGGAGGAAATTCAAGTATGTGAGGTCAAAAGGTTGAGGTTCTGGTTCCATAGGTTCATATAAAAAGAGACATCAGAAAGTTATCTTTCTTTCTCTCCCTGTCTCATAAATACCCTCCTCTGGTCGACCGCCATGGGTGAACACAGTGAAAGACTGTTATCTGCAAGCCGTGAAACCTACCTGCCAGACCTTGATCTGAGACTTCCAGCCTTCAGAACTGTGAGAAAATAAAATTCGACTGTGTAACCATCCAGTGTATGGTATTTTGACTTGGCAGCCCTAGCTGATTAACACAGCCCTTTCCTCTCCTCAGAAGCATAAACTAGCTTTGTATGAAATATGATGAAAAAGACAAACATTTCATGCAGAACAAGTGCTTTTACCTTTTTCTCAGTTTTATACTAATGTTTTCTTTAGCTTATTCAACTTGCATGTCTTTTCTTATGTTCTCTTGGCCTTGAGTTATTAGTTCCTGAGTAAAATTTAATAAAGGATATGCCACGGGTCCAGGATTAGTCATTCTCCCAACTTTGGATCTCTCAGTAACTATGACTATATTCCCTTTAAATTTCAGTTCCTTAGAAAATCCTTCTGTTTTTATTGTTTGGATGTAGTGCCTGGTGGTAATAGACAGGCTATGATTTTTTGTCTTTCCTCTGAACTAGAATTCAAATGAAGGATATGCTAAACACAGCTGTTGCTGTGTATAATGACATTCAGTATGTGGATGCTGCATCCAGATTCCATTTTAAGGCAGCCATCTGTCCTTTAGCTGGCAAAACAACAGAAGATTTATACCTTAATAAAACCATGCACATAACTACAACCTACACTCTTTCACGTGTCCTCCATGCAATTTCACACTTTATACTGAATTTTCTTTAGACATTTTCTGGCTTTAAGACTATTTTGGGTGAGATTCTGGACCTGTTCAGCCTGAACACAAGGTTTTTGGCATAATATATTTTGGATTCATTATGGTTTTCAGTAAATATTCATAGATTGACATAAATGTCATGAAATTTAAAAGACTAAGAAACATTTCTTTCTCTATTTTTAAAGGCCTATACAGACTAATACTTGTTTAGCACTGCAGAGCTTATAAAACCTTTTCATTTCTTATTTAATTTAATATCCAGAACAACCTGTGGGGTTGCTCAAGGTCACACAATCCATTAGCAAAGAACCAGGACTCAAAATAAAAATATTCCTTCTCCAAATTTCTTGTCCTTTTCATCACCTCTCATAGTTAACTGTGCCTTAAATTATTTTATATTATTTTACTTACATACGGCTATTGTTAGTAATGACAATTTATTGATCCCTTATTATGTGCCAGGCAATTTACTTATTGCTTTAAGTACATTATTCCATTTGATCCTTACAATATCCTGATGATTTTGATACCATTTCTTAAAATACCTTATCTAAGTTGGAAAAAGCAATTTTTTTACATACAGTAGGTATGCCTCCATTCTTGCTCAAATGCAAACAGCAAAAAATGTCTGTTTTTCTTTTTGTAGCAAAGAAAACTTTACTAAGTTTTACTAAGGTTTAAAAACTTGATAAACTCAGGAGCCTTGTTTGTTTGCTAATTAATTTGCTTTTATATGTTGTTAAAATATTCTGTCCTCTTTCAACCTCCTCTTAAATCTCATTAATATTTGACTTTTACATTTGACTTCCATAATATTGAAGTGTAAAGATATGCAATCATTACATGGTAAACTGTTTTCCATCTTCCATATAAAAATACATTTCAATTAATTGACCATTTACTCAATGAATAATTACTGAGTGTCCATCAAGTGCTAGGCACTGCTATGAGCACCAGAATTGAAACAGAAACAATACAAACAAAAAAGCCTGCCCTCATGGAGTGTATACTCTAGTGGGGGCATCTACTCTCCTTATGTGTTCTGTTCACTTGTCATTGTGGGAAAAGCTAAGATATCTTTCTGGCAGTGTTCTGGAGGGTGTTTGGGGGCATTTATAAATACATGTATTTTATAGGTCTGTTACTTAAACTGTGATCTACAGACTACCACACTGGTATGATATTGTTAGATATGCCAAACCTCAGGTCCCACATAGATCAACTGCATAAAAAGATAAATTTAAACAAGATCCCAAGGTGATTTACACTCCAATTGGAATTTAAGAAGTGCTACTTCATAGGTATTCAATAAAAATTGTTTGCACCTAAGATATCTATTCCTCTAGGTGGGATTTAATCACCATCTGTGATATGCAAATACAACACACATTGTGTCTCTGACTTGACTATAAGGCATGCAATGTCAGAGTCTCACAGTTGCAAAAAACCAGCAACTTATATATTTTTTATTGAATGAATGAAAAAATAGTCAAAGAAATATTATTTTTAAATAACTTCAATTAAATTAACATTTTTGAATTACACAATTTATTGAAATGGGGAACAATATTTTCTGTTCTCATAAAATATTTATCTGTACACTGTGGAGCCTAAAATATAATGAATGCTAAGCTGTCAAAAGTAAGCATTTTCCTAAACTTAAAAATATAGATATCTAATATGTATGTACCTGTCTACCTGCATTTCTTGACATTGTTTAAAAAAGGACAAACTTTTTCAAAACTAAAATAGCACTACTTCTGCTGAAATTGACACACAACCCAGAGAAATATATTCATGATTTGCCTTACCTTTCACACTTTATATACCAAGCAAACAAAAAATGTACATACTTGCACTAACAACCTTGCATCTATCTATTTTTAGGACAGACAGCTACATCTTCCTCTCCATACTTTGGGAAATCTGAACAGTTGTGGGAAAGAGTGGTGCATTAGTCCTGCTTTAATATTCAAGGATTCACATAGACAACTATGTATTGAGAAGGCAGGCTAATAAATTTATCTTCTTCAAAACACCGTTTGTTTAATTGTATATATTTTAAACACTGCTGTAAGATCTATTTTAAAAATTAAATTGTGAAAATGAACAATTTTAAATTTTATTTTCTTTTCTTGTTTCCTAAAAATGAAAAAAAGATGTAAAACAAAATATATTATGTATTTATTCTTCTACATCCACCTCCAATAAACACTTGACTTTATAAATTAAATAGGTGTGTCTAAAGCATTGCTCCTCTGAAAATATATGTAACTTTTTTCTATATAATTCTGGAATTCTATGTAATTCTAGAATAATTCTATATAATTCTGGTGTAATTCTGGAAACCTTCTTTTAAGTGTTAAATCTGTTTTTAAGTTTTTTATTATGAAATAAATTTAGGCTTAGAGAAAATAGCAAAGAGAGTAAAGGTAGTCCTGTAAATCCTTCATCAAGTCCCATATTAGCTTCCCCTCGTATTAACATCTTATATTATCATGGTAAGATAGTCAAACCTAACAAACTGACTGTGAAACAATACTATTAAGTACACTACAGATGATTTTCCCAGTTTTTCTACCTATGTGTTTTCTATATGTATGTTTCACTATTATATCTAGGATATAACATTACATTCGGTTGTCATGTTTGCATTGTCTCCTCTAATTTGTGACATTTTCTCCATTTTTCTTTGGTTTTAATGACCTAATTTTTTTTTTTTTGAAGTGTATGATAAGTTGTTTAAGAAAATATTGATGTTTTCTCATATTAGATTGTGGGCATGGATTTTTGTGAAGGACAGCATAGAGGTGGAGTGGCCTCCTCCTTGCTTTGCATCAGGGACTACATGGCATCACTATATTTTACTGCTGGTGATGTTAACCTTGATTTCTTGGTTAGGGTGGTGTCTTTTAGGTTTCTCCTCTCCACTGTAAAGTCATTCTTTCTTTTATTCATTGTACTCTACTAGAAGTGAATTACTATGTGCAGCCCACACTCAAGGAGAGGAAAATTAAGCTCACCTTTTGAAGGAACAAGTAACAAAGAATTTGTGGATATGTTAAAACCATTATAGTAAATATTTTAGAGGAGAACCATTGAGCATATTAAAATATTTTATTTCTCCTTCAGGTTTCTCCCACTAATTTTAGTATTCCTCAATACATCTTGCATGCAGCAGTGATTATTGTGGTGTTTTCCTGGTGTTTTTCTATCTTCATTCTTTCTTCATGTGTTAGTTAAAAAAAGAGTTGTGCCCTTTCTCCTATTTACTTATCTACTGATTTGTTTGCTTATTTCACTATCTGATCACAAACTGTCCCGTGAGATTCCCTTTCACTGTCAGCCAAACTGTGAGAGTTAGTTCTGACAAGTTGTCACTGCCTGCAGCTTCTCAAGTTGGGAGGCCAGCTTAATCTGGGGAATCCCTGACCCCTGCGGATCCAAGTACTACACACCACTACAGGATCACCAATCACACCCACCAGATAGAACTTAAAGGAAAGCTTTCTTATTTTGGAAGGCATCACCAGGAAGACAGAAGGTAACGTCCCTACTGCCTCTTCAGTCTACTGAAGGCTGGGGTTTATGTAGGTAGATGTACTGGAGAGACAGGGTGTAGGGTTTTCAAGCATGACTGTCGGCTACTTTCTCACATTATCTCTGGGTCCAAGGTCTTGTCTGATTTCCTTTCTGTGATGCTATCTTTGAGATCCAGAAGGCACCCTCCTATTTCCTGCTGAGTGGCATACATGTGATTCTGCTTGTGATACAATCTTATTTAATCCTGAAGGGCTAGCTACAAAAGGAAAATAAAGTTAGTACTATAGTATAGACATAAGTGTATGTGTGGGGGGGTATTCTATATTTGCATGTACTATAGTCCTGTGGGCTCAACAAATGCATAGATCCATATATCTACCACTAAAATACCATAAAGAATAATTTCATTATCCCCCAAATTATCTTGTGCCTCTGCTTGGTGGCCAACTCTTCCTCCCAGTCCTAATTCCTTGCAATCACTGATATGTTTTCTGTGACTATAGTTTAGAATGTCAAATAATTGAAATCATACAATTGGGTTTCTTTCTTTCACAGTAAAAGCTTTGAAAATGTATCTATGTTGTGTAAATCCATACTTAATTATGTTTTTATAGCTGAGTAATATTCCACTGTATGAATGTGTCTAAGTGTGTTTAGAATTCATCTCATGAAGGACAGTTGGGTTTTTTCCAGTTTTTTCTTCAATTTGAAATAAAACTCTCATAAATATTTGAATAAAAACTTTTTGGTGAACAGCTTTTTCAGTTCACTAGTGTAAATATCTCAGGGTGGAATTACTAAGTCTTATGATAAGTGTATGTTTAACTTTATAAATAAACTTCCAGTTTGTATTCCAAGGTGGCCATACCATTTTTGAATTCCTTGCAGCAATATGTGAGAGTTCCATGGTTTTAACATCTTCAGAAGCTCTTCCTTTCAGGTTGGTTTCTGTTGTTTTGTTTTTAGCCATTATTCACAGGTACAATGATATTTCATTGTGGTTTTAATTTGTATTTTTCTAAATATTAATGATGTTGAACTTCTTTTAATATGTTTATTTACCTTCCCTGTATGTTGTTTTATGAAAAATCTGTTCATATTTTTGCGATATTTTTGCCACAAGTTGATTGTTTTGTAATAGTAAATTTTAACAATTACTTGCGTATTTAGATAGAATTCCTGTATCAGAAGAAAGAGTCGCAAATACTTCATCCCAGGCTTTTGCTTGTCTTTTTATTCTCTCAAGAATATCTTTCACAGAGTAAACTGTAAAAAGTTTCTTTCTTTCTTTCTTTCTTTTTTTTTCTTGTTGCTTTATTTAGCAGCTGGCTGATACAAGGATCTGAACCCTTGACCTTCAGGTTATAACACCACTCTCTAAACAACTGAGCTAACTGGCCAGCCCACGTTTTTAATTTTTATAAGTTGTGATTTTTTTTTTCTTTTAAGGATCCTTGTTTTGCTTCCCTATCTAAAATATCCTTACTGAACTCAATGAATTTTGTATAATGTGTGAGATATGTAAATATGTGTTGTTGGATTATTTTTTTCCGTTCACTGAGTTGCTTTTGGAACTTCCTCAAAAATTAGCTGACTGTATTTATGTAAGTCTATTTCTGGGTTCTATATTCTTTCTATTAGTGTATGTGTCTATCCTTTGCTGATACCAAACTGTCTTGATTACAGTAGCTTTGTAGTAAGTCTTGAAATGAGGTAAAACAAAACCTCCAATTTTGTTTTTCTTTTTTTAGTACCATTTTAAGTGTGCTTTTCCATACAACTTTTAAGATCACCTTGTTATGTTTACATTACATTGATTGGAATTGCATTGAATATATACATCAAATTGAGGAGAACTGACTTTATCATATCATTGAATTCTGTAGTCTATGAACAATGTGTATTTTCTGAATTATTTGTCGATTTGATTTTGTTCATTTGTGTTTACACAGATTTTTGTTGTTGTTAAATTTATAACTCTTCCATTTTGTTGCTATTCTAAAAGGTATTTTTATTTCAAATTTTGATTTTTTATTGCTGATATGTAAATATGATACACATTTATACTGACTTTGTGAAATACAGCTTGAATGTATTTTATTTTATTTTTTCTTGCTTTATTGCATTTTCTAGGACCTACAGAATGATGTTACTAGGAGTACTGAGAAAGGACAACCTTGCCTTATTCTCGAACTTGGATAGGAGAATATTATTATGTAACTGTTAAGTATGATGTTTGCTATAGGTTTTTTGAAGATACCTTTTATTAGATGAAGGACATTCTCTTTAATTTCATTGATGGCTAGTTTTTTAAAATCATAAATGGACATTGAATTGTGTCAAATATTTCTGCATTTGTTGAGATTATCATTTGGTTTGTCTTCACTATTCCGTTAATATGATGAATAAAATTAATGATTTTCAAATATTGAAGCAATCTTGCATTCCTGGAATAAACCCGCTCGGTTATTATTTACCTTTTCAAATACATTTTTGGACTATGTTTTCTAAAATTTTGTTGAGGATTTTTGTGTATATGGTCATTATAGATATTGGTGTGCAGTTTTCTGTTTTTGAAATGTCTTTTTCTGGTTTGGTAATATGGTCATGCTTCCATGATAAAAAGAGTTAAGAAGTGTTTCTTTTCTGTTTTCTAGAAGACATTGTATTAAGTTGTTATTATCTCTTCCTTACAAGTCTGATAGAATTCACCAGGAAAAGCAACTGGGACTGGGGTTTCTTTTTTGTAAGGTTTTTAATGACAAATTCAATTTATTTAATACATAGAATTATACAAGTTATTTATTTCTCCTCGAGTAAGTTTTGGTAATATGTATACTTCAAGGAGTTTTCTTTTTATCTGAGTTGCCAAATTTATGTTCATAACATTGTTCCTAATATTTCCTTTGTGATCAGTACAGATGAATCCTCTTTTGTTTATGATCTTGATTCCTTTCTCTTTCTTTTCTTGGTTAAACTGTCTAGAGGTTTATTAGTTTTATTGATCCTTTCAAATAACCAAGTTTTGGTTTTATTGACTTTTCTCTATTATTTTCCTGTTTTCAAGTTCTTAGATTTATGTACTTTTTAAATATTTGCTTTAAAGCTGAAAAATAATAAAAATAAAGTTGAATTGTGCTTCTTCCTCTAGTTTCCTAAAGAGGAAGCTTATATTATTGATTTTAAATCTTTCTTCGTTTCTCGTATTTGCATTTAATGATATAAATTTCTCTCCAAATACTGCTTTTGTTGAATCCAACCAGTTATAATAAGTTATATTTTAATTTATAATTTGTTCAAAATATTTGTTTTAAATTATCTTGAAATTTCTTCTTTGATTCATTTTATTTAGGATTATGTAGTTTAACCATAATATATTTGGAATTTTTTTGCCTTTCTTTCTGTTATTTATTTATAGTTTATTTCCATTACAGTTTGATAACATAATTTGTAGAGTTTTTATTATTTTAAATTTATTAAGGTTTGTTTTAGGACTCAGAGTATTGTCTGTCTTGATTAACATTGCCTGTGAGCTTCAGATGAATATTTTTTCTACTATTTGGTGCAATTAATTGTGTAATATTGGTTGATGGTGTTTTGAGGTCATCATATCCTTATTTGTTTTCTGCTTGCCCCTTCTATTAATAACTGAGAGTACTGCATTTCATTTTATTTTATTATTTAAAAAATATTGAATCAAAATTGATTATACGTATTTGGGGGGTTCAACATTGAGATATGTTGATCAAATCAATATTACTAGTGTATATATTGCTACAATCATAATTATTTTTTATGCCCCTTGTTCAATCTCTCCCCATCCCCTTCTCACTCTCCCCTCCCCCCTTTAATTACCCAAGATTTCTTCTCTCCTTCTGAAAGAATAATGGTTACTCTGTTGATTTGTTGCCAAGATGATCTGTCCAGTGCTGAGAGGTGTGATCAGGTCCCCAATACAATCATAAAGCAGATGCTTCTTCTGTCACTCCGAAATGTTCTTTGTGGAGAGATACATCCTCTTCTTTTCTTTATCTCTGCTGGTGACTCTCCTAGTGTCAATGCACTCCAGTGGCTGGTGGACCATCTGCGTGGTTGTTGTGTTGTCTAGCCACTTTTGTGGCAGCCATAGTTATTGTGGTGGCTGTGGTGGGCCACCCACAAGGAAGTGGTGTTTTGGGCATGCTCCTTGGTCCTGGAAGTGTACCTGGTTGTGAGGAGTGTCTGGTCCACCGCTCCATGCCTTGGGTCACCAGGTGGGCCATGAGGTGCTGGCATGGTGTGCCTGGTTGTGGGAGGGGGATCCAGTCCCCTTCTCCATGCCTCAGGTCCCCAGGGAAGGCCCTGAGGTGCTGGCACAGTGTGAGTGGTTGTGGGCGGGAATCCTGGCTCCATGACTCATGTCCCCCGGTGTGCCCCAAGGCACTGGTGCTGTGCCTGGTCTGGAACTAACTTTATGTCCTTTGCTTACTTCTAACATGAGGGAACTTCCTGTGGGAACCAGTACTTGAGCTCTGTGGTTGAGCTAAATTGCTGCTTTGCTGCTGTTTCCCTAGGGAAAGACTCTTGTGCAGCTCAGGGTTTAATGGTTGACCTTATAGGTACTTCTGGCTCTCCAGAGACCAGATGCACCTGGGTCGTGTAAGAATTCTGATCTGGGCTTGAATCTTTTCATCAAACTGCACCCCATGCAATTTTGCATTCCCAGCCAATCTCTTCTGAGTGGCCCTGTGCTGATTGGAGGGCAGATCAGCTGTCCTTGCTGTGTCACAGTGTTCTCCTTCTGGGCCTGTCTCCCCCACCTGTGCTCCCAACACTTAACATGGAATGGACCCTGCACTGGTCTCTTGCATTTACTCACTGGCCTCTGAATGGCTCCCCTTTTTCAGCTGTTCTGGCTCCTCACTCCTGCGTATTTCCACAGGAACCCTTTTGGGGGGGCGATCAAGGTCCTCTTTTCTCTGCTGCCTCCAAGTAACTACATCTGAAGGGCCCAGCTGCTGCTTTTGCCAGCTCCTCCTCCATATGCTCAGCAGCTCCAGCATTAAAGCGGCTGCAGCCTGAGATGCTTAGAGTAGTTTTTTCTTTCCCTCATCATGATTTCTCCCACCTTCATGAACTCTGTTGGTCTCTCCTCTTCCCTTGAGCTCCAGCAGCCCCAGCTTGGCTGATGTTACATTTTTATAGTTGTAAATTGGTGGACTTGTGGGAGAGAGTGAGGCTGGGGACCATCTATTCTACCATCTTGACTGGAACTCCAGTACTGCATTTTATACCTGTAATTTTAAACTTCTCTAATTCATCTTTCAGGTTTATCTATTCTTGCTCCATACTCTTTGAAGCTCTAGTCAAAAATTTAGGATTAGTATGTCTTGTTGGAGAATTGACCTCTTTATCATTAATATTGTTCCTTTTATCCCTCAGAGTATCCCTTGCTCTGATTCTACTTTGATATTAATGTAGATACTCTAATTTTCTCTACATTACATTGTGGATTGTGTACTTTCCTAAATCTTCTACTTTGCATATTTTTATGTATTTATATTTAATGTGGTTTTCTTGTAGAGAGCAAATATTAGTATCTTGCATTTTATCCCATTTTACAATCTTTTTGTTTTAACTGATGTGGTTAGAACTCTCATATTTAAAGTAAATTTTGATAGAGTTGGATTAAAATTTGCTCACTTTGTAACTTTGTTTTACTTTTTATTAAAACATAAGTGATTATGCATATTTGTAGGGTACAGAGTTGAATGTCAATACCTGTGTACAATGTGTGATGATCAAATCAGGATAATTAACATGTTCAGCATTACAAAATGTAATCATACCTTGTGTCCATTGACCAATTTCTTGCTAACACCTCTCCCCTCCCCCTTTCCTATTTCTAGTAAACCACAATACTGTTCTCTCTTTCTGGGATTTCAATGTATCATTGTAATTGTTCTTCTTTCTTTTTTTCTTGCTCTCTCTCTCTTTCTGTCTTTCTTTTCTACCTACACTTCTGAGTGACGACATGTGTTATTTCTCTTGCTGTACCTGGATCATTTCAATTCATATAATTTTTACCAAGCTCATCCATGATGCTGCAAATAGCAGAATTTCATTCTTTTTTTATGGCTGAGTAGTATTCCATTGTGAATATATACCATACTTTACTTATCCAGTCATCTGTTGATGGACATTTACATTGGGTCCACAGCTTGGCTATTATAAATACAGCTGTGATAAACATGGGAGTCTAGGTATCCCATTTGCTTATTTTTTCTTTTGTTGCCTGTGCTTTTGGGGTCTTGTTCATAAAGTCTTTGCCCAGTCCTACTTCCTTAAGTGTTTCTCTTGTGTTTCTTTTTGCAGTTTTATAATTTGGGGACTGATATATGTCTTTAATCCATTTTGTGTTGATTTTTGTATATGGTGAGAGGTATGGATCTAGTTTCATTCTTCTACATATAGATGTCCAGTTTTCCTAGCACCATTTACTGAAGGGACTGTCTTTTCCCGAGTGTATGTTCTTGGAACCTTTGTCAAAGATCAGTTGGCTGATGTATCTGGGTTGATTTCTGGGTTCTGTATTCTGTTCCAGGGTTCTGAGTGTCTGTTTTTATGTCAGTATCATGCTGTTTTGGTTACTATAGCTTTGTAGTATAATTTGAAGTGAGGTAGTATAATTTATACAGCTTAATTTATTTATATATTTGCTCAATATTGCTTTGACTATTTGGGGTCTTTTGTTATTCTATATGAATAGTAGGGTCCTTTTTCTGTTTCTATGAAGAATGTCATTGGTATTTTGATGGAGATGGCATTGATCTGTAGGTTGCTTTGAGCAGTATGGACATGTTCACAATGTTAATTTGTTCAGTCCAAGAGCACAGAATGTCTTTCCATCCTCTTGTGTCCCCTTTAATTTCTTTCAATAGTGATTTGTAGTTCTCATGGTAGAGATCTTTCACCTCCTTGCATAAGTTGATTCCTAGGTATTTTACTTTTTGGTGACTATTGAAAATGGGCTTGCTTTCTTCATTTCTTTTCCTGCTAGTTCATTATTGGTGTATAAAAACACTATAATTTTTGTGTATTGATTTTGTATCCTGCAAATTTACTGAAATCATTTGTCAGCTCAAAGAGTTTTTTGTTGAGTCTTTACTTTTTTCTCTATGTTATGTCATCTGCAAACAGGGACAGATTGTCTTCACCTTTTACAATCTGGATGCCCTTTTTTCTTTCCTTTGCCTGATTGCTCTAGCTAGTACTTCCAACAATATGTAAAAAATGAGTGTTGAGAGTGGGTATCCTTGTCTTTTTTTATCAGTTTAAATGAACAGCCCTGATCTTTTACCCATTCAGGATGATATTGGTGGTGGGTTTGCCATATATGGTTTTTCCTGTTTTGAGATAATATTTTTCTATACCTAATTTGCTATGAGTCTTTATCATGGAGGATTTTCAATTTGTCAAATGCTTTCTCTGTCTCTATTGAGTTAATCACATGGTTTTGTTTTTGATTTTGTTGATGTTTTATATCACATTTATTGACTTTTATATGTTGAAACTTCCTTGCATCCCTGAGATGAATCCCATTTGATTATGGTGTATAATTTTTTTGAATTGTTGCTGTATTCTGATTGCTAATATTTTGTTGAGGATTTTTGTGTCAATGTTTGTCAGAGGTATTAGCAGGTAGCTTTCTCTTCTTGTTATGTCTTTGTAGGTTTGGGTTATCAGGTTGATGCTGGCCTCATAGAATGAGTTTGGGAGAGTGACCTTTGTTTCAGTTTTTTAAAATAGTTTGAAGAGAATTGGTATTAATTCCTTTTAAAGATCTGGTAGAATACAGCAATACATCCATCAGTCTTGGGTTTTTCTTTGCTGCGAGACTGCTGATTACTGCTTTGATCTCATTTTTTGTACTGGTCTGTTCATGTGTTTACTTCTTCTTAGTTCAGTCTTGGCAGTTTGTATGTGTCCAAAAATGTGTAAACTTCCTGCAGGTTTTCAAAATTTTTGGCATTTAGTTGTTTATAATAGTCTTTAATGATTCTTGTATTTCTGTGGTGGTGGTTGTAATATCTCCTTTTTCATTTCAGATTTTTGTTATTTGAATCATCTCTCTTTTTTATAGTTAGCACAACTAACAGCTTCTCTATTTTGTTTATCTTCTCAAAAAACAACATTTTGTTTCATTGATCTTTTGTATTGCTTTTTGGGTCTCTATTTCATTTAGCTCTGCTTCAATCTTAATTCTTTCTTTTCATCTACAAATTTTTGACTGGATTGTTCTTGTTTTTCTGGTTCTTGGAGGTGTAGCATTAGGTTCTTTATTTGAAATCTTTCTATCCTTTGGATGTTAGCATTCATTGCAAAAAACTTCCCTCTTAGTACAGCCTTTGAAATATCCCAAAGGTTTACGTATGATGTGTCATTATTTTCATTAGTTTTATGACATTTTTGATTTCCGGTTTAATTTCTTCTTGGACCTGTAGGTCATTCTGGAGAATGTTTTGTTAATTTCCATGTATTCGTATAGCTTCCAGATTTTTGCTTGTTATTAATTGGTAGTTTTAATATGTTGTGGTCTAAAAAGATACTTGAAATGTTTTCAATTTTTTAAATTTGTTTAGTCTTGATTTGTGGCCTAACATGTGGTCTATCTTGGAGAATGTTCCATGTGCTGTTGAGAAAAACATATATATTGTAATTGTTGGATGAAAAATGTTTTGTTGATATTTGCCAGGTCCAACTGGTCTAAATTCTATTTTAAATTCTGTGTTTCTCTGTGGATTTCATGCATAGATGATCTGTCTAGTTCTCAGAGAGGAATATTCAAATCACCTACTGATATCATATTAGGGTATATCTCTTTCTTTAGGCCTAATAGTCTTTGCTTTATACATCTGGGTGTTGCAGTGTTGGTGCATATATATTTACAATATTTTATGTCTTCCTGTTGGATAGATCCCTTTATGATTATATAATGGCATCCATTGTCTATTTTTATGGTTTTTGGTTTATAGTCTATTTTATCTGATATAAGAATAGCTGCTCCTGCTCATTTATGGTTTCTGTTTTTGTGGTATATCTTTTTCCATCACTTCATTATTAGTCTGTGTGTGTCTTTACTGCTGAGGTGAGCCTCTTGAAGTCAGAATATTATTTGGTGTAGCTTTTTAATCCAATCATTCAGTCTGTGTCTTTTGCATGGGGAGTTTAATCCATTTGTATTTAGGGTTGTTATTGAAAGATATTGTCTTACTGCTAGCTATTTACCAATTTTTGTATGGATGTTTTAAATATCTTTTTTTTTCCTTTTCTTCCCCCACCCCCTTTTTTTTTTCTTTTTGTCTTTTTTCATGACTGGTAACGGGATCGAAACCCTCAGTGTCGCACCCGTACCGCGACCGGCAACAGGATCGCAACCCTCGGTGTCGTGCCCGCACCACGTTCAACCAGTGAGCAGACCGGTCAGTATATGGGATCCGAAACCTCGGCGGGAGCGCCACCGCGCTCCCAAGTGCTGCACTCTACTGAGTGCATCACCAGGCTGGCACTTTTCTTCCCCTTTTATTGTTTGTCTTTGGTGCTTGTTGATTTTTTTTTTTTGGAGGTGGTAAGATTTTACTTCTCTTTCTTGTTTGCATTGTTTTCTTTCAGTGAATTTTGTTCTTTCTTTTGTATTTGTAGTAATGATTATCATTTTGGGGGTTTCAGATATAGGAGTCCACTGAAGATTTCTTGCAGGGCTGATTGTGTGGTGATGAATTCCTGAATTTCTTGTTTGTCTGGAAAATACACTATTTCTCCCTCATTTCCAAAGAATAGCTTTGCTGGGTAGTGTCCTTTGCTGGCTAGCTTTTTCTTTTAGTATTTTGAGTACATCATCCCATTTTCTTCTGGCATGTAGAGTAGTTTTTAAGAAATCTGCTTTAGTCTGATAGGGGATCCCTTACAGGTGACTTGACACTTCTCTTGCTGCTTTTGGAATTCTCTCTTTGTCCTTGAGCTTTGTCAGTTTGGCTATAATGTGTCTCCTAAGGGATCTTTTCAGGTTGAATATGTTTGGGGTATCTTTGAGCCTCCTGGATCTGAAGATGCATTTTTCTCTCTATACCTGGGAAGTTTTCTTTTATTATTTTGTTGAATAGATTTTCAATGCCTTTTCCTTTCTTTTCCACTTGTGGAACACTCATGATTCTAATGTTGTATGTTTAAGGTTGTCTGCTAGCTCTCTTAGATTTTCTTCATTTTTAATAATATTTTTTCCTTTTTTTTGTACACCTGGGTTATTTTGAAAGGGCTATCTTCAAGATCAGAAAGTCCTTCTGCTTGCTCTAGTCCACTGCTTAAGCTTTTGGTTGTGGTTTTTATTTAACTTCATTGAATGAGTGAGTCTTTTAGTTCTAGGAGTTCTGCTACATTCTTTTTTAAGGTACTAGTCTCTTTGTAAAGTTTCTCCTTCACATCCTGGATTTCTTTTCTCATTTTGTTTTATTGTTTAACTAATTCTTCTCTATCTTATTGATCTTCCTTAAGGGTGTTGCTTAGAATTCCTTTTCAGTCATTTCATGGTTTCCTTCTCTATAGGGTCTGGTATTTGAGACTCTATAGAATATAGGTATTTTGTGGTGTCATATTTTCTTGGTTTTTCATATTTCTACTACCTCTATTGATGTGTGGTCATTTTATAGGGCAGTTGCTAATTCTATTACTCTGGCATGTGCTTTGAGGAGAGACTTCCTCTTATTTTTTCTGTCTCTGCTTGTGACTCTTCTTGAATCAACACAGTCAAGTGATGGGTGGGCCATCTGCACAATGGCTGTTGCTGCTACTATGGCTGTGAGCTGCTTTTGTGGTGGCCATAGCCCTGGCAGTGGCCGTGGTGGGCCAGCCACAAAGAAGTGGTGTTTTTGGCATGCTCCTGCCTTCTGCTGGGTGGTGGGGGCTGTCGATGGCTCCTGCCTAAGGCCCTGTGCATGCTCTTACCATCTGCCAACTGGTGGGGGCTTCCCATAGCCAGCCCCTTTCTCTTATCTTTTATGAAGGATGTAAAAAAAAACTCTGTAAATTTATAAAATGTGTTTCTGAATAATGTATTCAGTATTTTTGTGAGTGTTCACAAAGTAGTTATGGAATTTTTTACTCATCCTTATATACCTGAAACGATCAGATCAAGCTTATTGTGTTCTGATAAAATAGATGTACCAAAAGTTTGAATGCTATACTTTTGATACTTATATCAATAAGTCCATAATCCTCAAAGCAAAACCTTCTTTATATACTTAAATTAGGCAATATTTTATTTTATTGTATTGCATTTAACTTTCCTAGAATAATAACCTATATCTATTATACACTTTCTTTAAAAAAAAATCTAATTTTGCTTTAGAAATAAAACATTTTTGGGAAATACATTTGAACTCTATTCTTGGATATAAGAATTATTTTCCTAAGTTTTTTATTGTTCTTTAAAAAACTTATCTTTATTTAATAACTGTTGTTGAATGTCTCCTAGGTGTGCTGTTATACAAAGAGGAAAATTAAAAACAATCTTCAGGGGCCGGCCTGGTGGCGCACTGCGATAGTGCGCCGCTTGGGAAGCGCGGCGGCGCTCCCGCCGAGGGTTCGGATCCCACATGCAGACCGGTTCCCGCTCACTGGCTGAGCGAGGCGCGGGAGCAGCACCAAGGGTTGCGATCCCTTTGCCGCCCCCGCCCCCGGTGCGGGGGCGACACTGAGGGTTCCGATCCGTTGCCGGACATGGAAAAAGACAAAAAAAAAAAAAAAACAATCTTCAGGGTAGTATATTCAGAAAAGTAACTCTTTAGCATAGTTCACATTTTAATCTTTTTTTTTTTGAACATTGGTGATTAGTGCCACTGAATCCGAATAAAGCTCAGCAATAGCCTAAAAAACACTGAATGTAAAAGACAATAGGGAAAATCATTGCACTAATATTTATGTATATGCCCCAAACATTAAATTTCTATATATAATGAATGTGTCATTCAAAATGGAACAATAAAAGATGTGTGGAGAATTAAAACATGTTCACATTCTCTTTCCTTACTAACAACTCCCACCACTAACACACTATGCCCTATATTTTGTATTACTTTTTTATAAAAAGGCTTAATATTATTATGTTATGTTTTCACATAAGCAATCAGCAGTTTAGACTGTTCAACAGGTAAGACAGTCTAGATAAAAACACTCTGCAGAATTCACAGAAAGTTTCTTTGCAAAGGGTTCTAACCATGTTTTTGTGTGATAGCTGCGAGTTAAATTGTGTCCAAGTTAAAGTTTGCTTTCAATTCCTTTACTTTCCTGCTTGCATTTAAATGATAAAGTCATCATCATCATCATCATCATACTAATCAATACTAACAATATATTTTAAAAACCCTGGAATAAAAAATAATATCTCCAAGCAATAAAATTTCATTGATGTAATTGCATACCACTTTGCAAGGCAGAAATACTTGAAGCAGGAGTCTCTATAGAGTCCCTCTTATTTTACCAGATAGAACAGATCTACCTCTAGTTAACATCATTGTAAATATAGTAATTCTGTAGTACTTCATTACACACATGTGAAGTCACTTTGAATTAACTTGGAACACATAATTTTTTAGTTGAGACAAAAAAAAAATCATGTTTTAATACCATGTAGACAAAACAGTTTATTTAAACACAAACATATGTGTTGACAGCCACAATATTGACAAAAATAAAGCAAAAAATATTTTTTTTCTAAAGCTTTTGACTTGGGGATTTTTTTAAAATATAAATTGCAGTTCAACATTGCTTACTGTCAATGTTATTTTTAAAAAGATTGTTAAAACTGGGTGTATTAGAGTTTTATTCAATTTTATCGAATAACGCAATAATGGCCTTAGCTCTTTTAAAATTAGAATGAAGTAAGAATACAAAGTGAGGTATAATTGCAAATAGCTCAGTATTAATTTCTGTAATAAGTAATGGTTATACATAGACATATTGAGTCATAAAAATGCAAACAATCACTTGGTATTGAAAACTTAGCATAGCATGTAGAGAAAAGTCCATTGGTTATATGTTAGGGTTTTAAAGAAATAGTACCACAATGATAAATTGTTCTAGAATGCAGGGTTTGTGAAGCAAAAATTAGTAATAATTATGATTAATACTTGTCATATTGTATTTGTCAGAACCACATGTAAGCTTGAGCTAATCGCTGAACAAAAACAGACAAAAAATAATTGAGTCCTCACAGAAGAATAATCCACAGAAAAGAATGATGCTGATCCTCCTAATGGTCATGCCATTTTAATTCCAAAGGGTAGACGTCCTTCTGAACTAAATTCAGAGATCTGAGCATTACCACTGTCAATCAAATACAATAAATGCCAGTGGTAGGGGAGGCGTCATTCTGGGTGCTGGGGATATAGAGAATAAGAAAGACAGTAAATTTGTCTTTAATGAACATATATCCTAATGGCAGGAGACTGAAAATTATCAAGGAAACCACTTAGCCATTTCAGATACAGTGTAATATGACAGATATAAATAAGATAATGTGTTAGAGGGTGACTCAAGGGAAGGGGAAGTAGTTTCAGCTAGGGAATGGAAAAGATTCTTTTAAAAGCTGATAGGAGTTGATTTAAATGACAGGAAGAAAACACCCATGAGATCAGTGGCAAGGAGTGTTCTGAGCAGAAGAAAGAAAAAGTGTTAATATAAAAGAATTCCCTAATAGCTACATGTTAATGAAGTTTGCAAAGTGAAGATCTCAGATGTTAACCCTGATTTAGTTTTGGGTTAGTTTATCTTTATATTAAAATGTTCTTAGAAATATCTAATAATTTGTCATAGTAACCTTTTCTTATGCAACTATTTGGTTACCTTGAATAGTTCTATGACCTGGTGACCTCCAGGATCTTAGACTTAAAATGTTCATTCCCACATCCACCATGAAATCATTGCTGTTTTTCATCTTAGTCTTCCCTGCCCATGTTAATCCCATACAGTAAGTCATTTTCCATGACTCAACATGACTGATCTCTGAGGTTATTTCTCTTACTGACCTGTACTTTACTTACTTCCACTGCTTCTAGTCTTGAGTGTATCTAGTACAGTAAGCTTGATAGATATTTTCCACATTCACCCAAAAGCACCTCCTGTACTATGTTAAAACTAGTTGACGTTTTTGCAGAGAGATCTTGAAGGCTTACTCATAAAGACCTTATAGATTTTACTGCAATATTGTCCTCAGTCATCATCTATTTCTAAGGATTTTTGTTTTGATTTACCAAGAAATTTAGGTTTGGGGGTACTGAAATCATTATATACTCTAATTTTAAACACTCAATTCTACATTTCTGTAGAAAATGATTAGTAAATTGGAACACAGTTATTTAAATGACACCATGAAATTCTTCACTGTAAATGAAAATACAGCAGGAGAGCAACTAGAAGAGTTTTTTAAATTTATTTTTTATCCAGTTTCCTTGGATTTTTGGTGTGTTTATTAACAGAATCAGACTGCAAGGTAAATATCAAATTTTATTATATTTATGTTAATAAAATCTAAACACTGCTTATGTATTTACTAGCAAAGACCCATTTCTTTTCAGCCAGTTTTGATCTTTTCTCTTTCAATTCCTTCTCAACTGTAATTCATGAGCACTTACTTCTGTTCCTTATATTGATACGGTTACATTACATACAAGAAATAAATGAAATTTGTTTTTGCCACTGGTATAATTCTACTCATTTCAGTCAAGATTTTAATACCATTATTTTACATTAATATTTTACTTTCAAAATTATATCTGCTGAGAGTAATTATAAGTAAAAGAACAATTATTGTCAAGAGCACATTTGAGGTTTGGTGACTTCATCTGGTGACATCTTCCCTCCCCATAATTCCACAGTTTTCTTGTCTGGAATTCTGACTAAAATTAGTAATCACCAAAATAAAGCAGAATAACACTTTCTCTTGAACTTCAAATAACAGATTCACCATATTTCCAGATCCTAACAGTTGAAGGAAGTATAGTAGTACCCTCTTTTCCATGGGGGATATGTTCCAAGACCCCCAATGAGTGACTAAAACTGGTAGATAGCATGAAACCCTATATACACTATGTTTTTCCTATATAGTAATAAGCAGGTAGTATATACAGCATGGATTTGTGTACAAAAGGATGATTCATGTCCCAGGAAGGACAGAGAAGGACCACACCAGATTTCATTACACTACTCAGAATAGTGTGCAATAAAAAATTAATAAATTGTTTATTTCTGGAATTTTCTATTTAATATTTTTGTGCTGTGATTGACCACAGGTAACAGAAGCCATGGAAAGTGAAATGAGAGATAAGGGGGGCCTACTGTATCCTATAGTCCTTGGCTATACATAAGGACACATTCTTGCCTTATTCACTTAACCCAAATAAATGACTAGTCAGATTTTACTGGATCTGATGTTAATAATGTTAGTAACTGTACAGGTTCTCTCTGTAAGAGTTCAGGGCCTCACAAATGTAGCCCTATTCATTTTAGGAGGTTGTTCACTCTCTGATAGTTTTCTTCTGAGATGTAAGATCTGTATCATAAATTTCAGTAGTTGACAGGAGTCCAGCTTATCTAGCTTCACAATAAAATGGAAAGAACATAAAAATGATTGATACACAACTTTGGTTTCTTGTTTATCATTATTTTCCTATTACCTAAAGCAAAATGTTCTGAACTTTTCAGGGTCTGTGATATCTTGTCCTCTTTTCACAGTGGCTAGCAGATGGTCTTCTATGTTTCTACCTGAGCTGTCTATGGGGCAATCTGGTTACTATGCAGACGTGGAACTACTACAGTTATGACACCTATGAAATTACTTGAAGAGCTTAAAAGTCCTAGCCAGAGGTATATGGTAATTATTTGCTCATGGGTTTCCACTTTTTATACCATTCTTTATCTAATTGGATAACCTCATTAACTCACCTCAACAGAGTTGACATTGAATAATGCAGTTTACTTCTCCATCTGCATTGTTCCAATATGCATTTCCATTTTTATAACATACTTTTTACATATATGACTTTACATATATATGAACAGCTATTAACACAAGTATCTTATGAGTCATTCTGTTAGAAGCTGGAGCCAAACTGTTCTACAGCAAATTTAAAAAACCATTGCAAAGCCATTGTAGTAAGTTTGATCAAATGTCACTACGGTAAAATTAAGAATGTCTTTTATCAGAAGATGACATGAGGTGAGTGAAAAAACAAATTAGTCATGAAGAAGATATTTTTTCCTTGTATGCTATCTTGGAGTCCTGTTTTCTGTTGCTAACAGAACACCACAGTCTGGGTAATTTATAATGAAAATAAATTTATTTAGCTCACAGTTACAAAGGCTGGGAAGTCCAAAGTAGAGAGGTCGCATCTGGTGCAGGCCTCCTGCTGCCTCTTAACATGCTGAAGGACATCACATGGTGAGAGGGCAGGAGCATGTCAGCTGAAGTCAGTCTTCCTCTTCTATCAAAACTACTAGTCCATCATGGGGGCCTCACCTTGATGACCTTATCTAATCCCAGTTACCTCTCAAAGGTCCCACCTCCAAATACCATTAACATATGAGTTTAGGAATTAAGTTTCCTTCACATGAAATTTAAACCATAGTCTATACCACTGAAAAAAATAAAAATAAAGCAATACTATATAAAGAAGTGTAAACATTAATATCATGTAAAAAAGGAGAAAGTCTTATTAGTACTGAAAGATACCTAAATTGTGTGATTTGCACAAATAAAATGTCTGACGATGCTATGAAGAACATTTCATAAACTATACATAGAACTATAAAGTAGTTAAACTACATTTTCCTTGTTTAGTAATGTCAAAAGTACGTACACCATCCTGTGACCTAGCAATTTCACCTCGTGCATTTCTTTAGAGAAATTGCAAGACTGTTCATAGCAAAAAATAAAAATAACCAATAACATCAACAAAAAGAGAATGAATGAAAAATATCTCAAATGTACGTTAACTGTAAAATGAATAAATATATTATGGTGAAGTAATACCATGTAAAACTGAAAAGCAATAAAAATAAATAGAACATAGGTACAGAAATCAACATATATCAATAAAGAAAATTTTGATCATAATTTTTTTCAGAAAAATACATATAGTATGAGACTGTTTATATGACGTTTAAAACAGGTAACACTAAGTAATATATTATTTAGGAACAGACATGTCTGACATAAAACCATCAGGAAAAGTAATGAATAGTTGAAGTTAACATTCAGAATATGGTCATCTCTGATGGGAGGGAGAGAGATGTAATTGAAAGAGAGCACAGTGGATTAGTAATATTCTATTTCTCAAGTAAAGTGGTGGGTAAGTGGGTCTTCATTTTATTACAATTCTTTAAGATATATAGATAATAAGTATTCTTTTGTACGAGTGAGCTTTCAAATAAAATGTTTAGGCATAAAACTCAAGAATAGACATAATATAACCAAAAGAAATGTGGTGAAAGCTACAGCACAATTAAATGTCAGCAAATCATCTCTCAGAAGATAAAACACACTGGATTTCAGTCACACAACTGATCATAGATGTACTAGGATATATCATTATTATTTCCCAAATAAGAATGAACATTTAACAAAGCATTTTTTAAAATTACTAAAAAACCTTTACAACAATTTTCTATTACAACAGTTTCCTAAATTTTTCACACTATTTTATCATGATAACTTTTGAGTCATTCTAAAGTAGATATTGTTCTTACAGTTAAAACACATACAAAAGAAATAATATTTATCAAAAATAACAGAAATCTTTAAAAATCTCACAATAATATATTCATTGATATACATTTTCATTTTTCGATAACTGAAAAAACATAAATCAGTTACAAAGTAGAAAATACTAGCATGTTTGTCCTAACACAATCCTACAAAAATGATACTGTCAAGAAAAGTAGCTTATGTAAACAAAAATGTTAATTGTACCCAATTGCTTTTGTTTAACGATAAAGCATTTTAAATCTAACTTTGTAGTTAGTAATTGTTTTTGTATGATGTTAACTGACTTTAATTAACATCTGCATTGCATCCTAAATGCTCAACAATGAGATGAGAATTGGCTATCTTTTTTAGGTGAAATGTTCTATATAAAATTAACACTAAAATCAGCAGAAAGGTTAAATTAAGATAGTGCTTTTAAAAGTTTATTTTTCTTTTAATTATTAGAGAATTCTTTAGAACAGAATAAAGTTTTAAAATTATTTTCATAAAGAGAAAATATTACTCAGAGTTGATAGAAATATGAAGATATAGAAGATTATCTCTTTTTTTAATTTAATTTTATTTTGTCAATATACACTGTGGTTGATTATTGTGGACCAATTACTGAAACTTCCCTCTCTCCTCCTTCTCCCTTCCCCCAACAACCTCATATCTGTTCACTTGTCATATCAACTTCAAGGAATTGTGATTGTTGTGTCTTCTTCCCTCCCCCAGTTTATTTGTATATTTATTTATTTATTTTTAGCTCCCACCAATAAGTGAGAACATGTGATATTTCTCTTTCTGTGCCTGACTCATTTCACTTAATATAATTCTCTCAAGGTCCATCCATGTCATTGCAAATGGCAGTATTTTATTCATTTTTATAGCAGAGTAGTATTCCGTTGTGTAGATATACCACATTTTCCGTATCCACTCATCCGATGATGGACATTTGGGCTGGTTCCAGCTCTTAGCTATTGTAAATAGTGCTGCAATGAACATTGGAGAACAGGTATACCTTCAATTTGATGATTTCCATTCCTCTGGGTATGTTCCCAGCAGTGGGACAGCTGGGTCATATGGTAGATCTATCTGCAATTGTTTGAGGAATCTCCATACCATTTTCCATAGAGGCTGCACCATTTTGCAGTCCCACCAACAATGTATGAGAGTTCCTTTTTCTCCACCACCTCACCAGCATTTATCATTCACAGTCTTGGATTTTAGTCATCCTAACTGGAGTGAGATGGTATCTCAGTGTGGTTTTGATTTGCATTTCCCAAATGCCGAGTGATGTTGAATGATTTTTCATGTGTCTGTTGACCATCCATATATATTCCTTTGCAAAATACCTACTTAGCTTTATGCCCATTTTTTAATTGTGTTACTTGTTTTTTGTTGTAAAGTTGTTTCAGTTCCTTGTCTATTCTGGATATTAATCCTTTGTCAGATGTATATTTTGCAAATATTTTCTCCCACTCTGTTGGTTTTCTTTAAATTCTGTTAATTGTTAATTTTGCTGTGCAGAAGCTTTTTACATTGATATAATCCCATCTGTTTATTTTTCCTTTGGTTGCCCGTGCTTATGGGGTCATATTCATGAAGTCTGTGCCCAGTCATACTTCCTGAAGTGTTTCTCCTATGTTTTCTTTAAGAAGTCTTATTATTTCAGGGTGTATATTTAATTCTTTAATCCATTTTGAGGTGATTTTAGTATATGGTGAGAGGTATGAGTCTAGTTCTATTCTCCTGCATATGGACATCCAGTTCTCCCAGCACCATTTGCTGAAGAGGAAGTCTGTTCCCCAGTGTATAGGCCTGGTGCCTTTGTCAAAGATCAAGTGGCTGTAGGTGTGTAGGTTGATTTCTGGATTCTCTTTTCTATTCCATTGATCAGTGTGTCTGTTTTTATGCCAGTACCATGCTATTTTGGTTATTAAGTTTTGTAGTATAGTTTAAAGTCAGGGAGTATTATGCCTCCAGCTTTATTTATTTTTTCTCAGAATTGCTTTGACTATGCATGGTCTTTCTTTATTCCATATAAATGTCTGGATAGTATTTTTATATTTCTAAGAAAAATGTCATTGAAATTTTGATGGGGATTGCATTGAATTTGAGTATCACTTTGTGTAGTATGGACATTTTCACAATGTTGATTCTTCCAATCCAAGAGCATGGGATATCGTTCCATCTTCTTGTGTCCTCTCTAATTTCTCTCAGCAGTGGTTTGTAGGTCTCATTATTGAGATATTTCACATCCTTGGTTAACTCTATTCCTATTCCTAAGTGTTTTATTATTATTATTATTATTATTATTATTATTGGTGGCTATTCTAAATGGGCAAGCTTTCTTGATTTCTCTTTCTGCATGTTCACTATTGGAGAATAGAAATGCTACTGATTTTTGTGTGTTGATTTTGTATCCTGCAACTTTGCTGAAATCCTTTATCAACTCCAAGAGTTTTTTGGAGAGGCTTTAGGCTGTTTGATATATAGGATCATGTCATCTGCAAACAGGGACAGTTTGACTTCGTCTTTTCCAATCTGGATGCCCTTTATTTCCTTCTCTTCTCTGATTGCTCTGGCTAGTACTTCCAACACTTTGTTGAATAGGAGTGGTGAGAGTGGGCATCCTTGTCTAGCTCCTGTTCTTAAAGGAAAAGCTTTCAGCTTTTCCCCATTCAGGATGATATTGGCAGTGGGTTTATCATATATGGCTTTAATTATGTTGAGATACTTTCCATCTATACCTAACTTATAGAGAGTCTTTATCATGAATGAGTGTTGAATTTTATCAAATGCTTTTTCAGCAACTATAGAGATGATCACATGGTCCATGTGTTTGATTTTATCAATATGGTTTGTATCACATTTATTGATTTGCATATGTTGAGCCAACCTTGCATTCCTGGGATGAATCCCACTTATTCGTGGTGTATAATTTTGGGTATGAGTTGCTGAATTCTGTTAGTATTTTATTGAGGATTTTTGCATCTATATTTATCAAGGATATTTGTCTGTAGTTTTCTTTTTTTGTTGTATCTTTTCCTGGTTTTGGTATCAGGGTGATGTTTGCTTCATAGAATGAGTTTGGGAGAATTGCC
This sequence comes from Galeopterus variegatus, assembly GCF_000696425.1. Classification (NCBI taxonomy): domain Eukaryota; kingdom Metazoa; phylum Chordata; class Mammalia; order Dermoptera; family Cynocephalidae; genus Galeopterus; species Galeopterus variegatus. Next base: position 674,904 of record NW_007726160.1, read on the forward strand.
TCAGTTTCAATCTTTTTGAATAGTTTGTAGAAAATTGGTGTCAACTCCTCTTTGAACGTTTGGCCGAATTCTGCAGTGAATCCATCTGGTCCTGGGGTATCTTTGTTGGGAGCCTTCTGACAAGAGCTTCAATCTCTCTCATTGTTATTGGTCTGTTTAGATATTCTACGTCTTCTTGGTTCAGCTTTGGTAGCTTGCGTGTGTCCAGAAATTTATCCATTTCCTCCAGATTTTCAGATTTGTTGTCATATAGTTTTTTATAGTAGTCTTGAATGATTCCTTGTATTTCAGAGATATCAGTTGTAATATCACCCTTTTCATTTCTAATATTTGTTATTTGGGTCTTCTTTCTTCCTTTTATAGTTAGCTGTGCTAATGGTTCATCAATTTTATTTATCTTTTCAAGAAAACAACTTTTTGATTCATTGATCTTTTGTATAGTTTTTTGGGTTTCAAGTTCATTAAGTTCTGCTCTGATCTTAATGATTTCTTTCCATCTACTAACTTTGGGTTTGGATAGTTCTTGTTTTTCTAATTCTTTAAGGTGAAATATTAGGTTGTTCATTTGCCATCTTTCCATTCTTCTGAAGTAAGCATTTAATGCAATAAATTTCCCCCTTAGTACTGCTTTTTCAGTATCCCACAGGTTTCGGTATGATGTATCATTGTTTTATTATGTTCCAATAATTTTTTTGATTTCCTGTTTGATTTCTTCTTGGACCCATATGTCATTAAGTAGAATGCTGTTTAATTTCCATGTATTTGTATAGTTTCCAGAATTTCAATTGTTATTGATTTCTAATTTTAATCCATTGTGGTTTGAAAAAAGCATCCCATTTTTTTGAATTGTTGAGACTTGATTTGTGACCTAACATGTGATCTATCCTGGAGAATGATCCATGTGCTGATGAGAAGAATGAATATTCTGAGGTTGTTGGATGGAATGTTCTGTAGATTATCTGCCAAGTGCAATTGGTCTAGAGTGTTGTTTAGATCTTCTGTTTCTCTGCTGATTTTTTGCCTAGATGATCTGTCCAGTGTTGATTGTAGGGTGTTCAGGTTTCTTGCTATTATGGTATTAGTGTCTATTTCCTTCTTTAGGTCTAATAGAGTTTGCTTTATAAATCTGGCTGTTCCAAATTGGGTACATATATATTTATGATTGTTATGTCTTCTTGATGCATGAATCCTTTTATCATTATGTAGTGGCCCTCACTATCTCTTTTTATGGTTTTTAGTTTGAAGTCTATTTTATCAGTTATAAGAATAGCTTGTCCAGCTCATTTTTTTTTTTTTTTTTGTCTTTTTTCGTGATCGGCAATGGATCGCAACCCTCAGTGTTGCGCCCGCACCGGACCGGGACCAGCCACGGGATCACAACCCTCGGTGTTGCCCCCGCTCCTTGCTCAGCCAGTGAGCGGCCAGTCTGTATGTGGGATCTGAACCCTCGGCAGGAGCGCCGCTGTGCTTCCCAAGCGGCGCACTGTAGCAGTGCGCCACCGGGCCGGCCCATCATTTTTCATTTCTGTTTGCATGATAAATCTTTTTCCATCGTTTCATTCTTAGTCTATTTGAGTCTTTATAGGTGAGATTGGTCTCTTGAAGGAAGCATATAGTTGGGTCCTCCCTTTTAATCCAGTCAGCTCATCTGTGTCTTTTGATTGGGGAATTTAATCCTTTTACGCTGAGTTGCTATTGAAAAGTGTTGATTTACTCCTAGCATTTTATTGATTTTTGTTTGGATGTCTTAAATGACTTTTGTTCCTTTCTTTCTAATTTACTGTTTTTCTTCTGTATTTGTTGGTTTCTTGGGTTGTAGATAAACTTTTTTTTTCTCTTCATTGTTGTCATTTTTATTTTACTAGTGGGTTTTGATTTTTCTTGAGTTTTTAGGGCAAAGGTAGTTATTTTTCAGGTACTGAACCCAGTACTCCCTTGAGAATTTCTTGTAAGGGTGATTGTGTGGTAGTGAACTCCCACAGTTTTTGTTTGTCTGTTAATTATACTATTTGCCCTTCATTTTGGAAAGATAGATTTGCACGGTAGAGTGTTCTTGGCTGGCAATCTCTGTCTTTTAGTACTTTGAATATTTCACCCCATTCCTTTCTGGCTTTAAGGGTTTGTGATGAAAAGTCTGATGTTAGTCTGATCGGGGCTCCCTTGTAGGTGATTTGACAATTCTCTCTTGCAGCTTTTAAGATTCTCTCTTTGTCTTTGAATTTTACCGATTTGACTATAACATGTCTCGGGGAAGACCTTTTTGGGTTGAATACATTTCGGGATCTTTGAGCTTCCTGAATCTGAAGATCTGTGTTTTTGCCTATACCTAGGAATTTTTCTTTCACTACTTTGTTGAATATGTTTTCAATGCAATCTCCTTTTTCCTCCCCTTCTGGAATACCCATGACTAGGATATTTGAGTGCTTAGGGTTGTCTGATATCTCTCTTAGGTTTTCTTCAATGTTTTAAATTCTTTTCTCTTTTTTTTTTTTTTTTTTGGTCTGCCTGTGTTATTTCAAACAGCCCATCTTCAAGGTCAGAAGTTCTCTCTTCTGCTTCTGCAAACCTGCTGGTTAAACTCTCTGTTGTGTTTTTTATTTCATTGAATGAATTCTTCAGCTTGGCAAGCTCTGCAACATTCTTTTTCAGGGCATTGATTTCCTTGTACATTTCTTCTTTCAGGTCCTGTATACTTTTCCTCATTTCATCATGTTGTCTAGCTGAGTTTTCTTGCTTCTCATTTAGTTTCCTTAGAATCATCACTCAAAATTCCTTGTCAGACATCTCAGGGGCTTCTTGTTCTCTAGGATCTAGAGCTTGAGAGTTATTACCCTTTGGTGGTGTATTTTCTTGATTTTTCATATTTCTGGTATCTTTCCTTTGATGTTTAGTCATTGTGGTAAGGGATTTCATGGTCCACTCATTTGACACTATTGTCTGGCTAGGATCCTGCTGGGTCTGCCAATTTGGCATGGCTGCGTCAGTGTTATTATCTATGGGAAATTCAGCAGATGAATTAGTTGCATGAGTGCTCTAGATATTAATGAGAATTTAAGGGCTGTTGAAAGTGAAACTGATATTGTAGAAGTAAACAGTAAGGGGCACGTTTTTCTGTATTATAAAAATAAATTAAACTTAACATTAAGTCTATTCCTCTTTTTCTTCAGTTCTAGAACACGTTCAGCATTTTAAGTGTTATTTTTCAAACAAAAACAGAAATCTAAATCCATTATTATTATAGTAGTAATAAATACATTTACATAGTATTTTGTCTCCTAGGAAACCAAACTTATTTTTAAAACTACACTCATTTTAATAAATGAACAATCAAAACAAAAATTATAGCAGAAACAATTACTTTAAAAAGGGATTTAAAATTTATGCATACAACATTTCTGTCTAAATCAAGGACACATTTTCAAGCACTTTTACAAAATGATCCAGGTATGTTATCATCTCCCTTTTTATCCCTCTTCCACTACTGCTAGATTCCAACATTTTTTAATTAATTGGTGGTGATACCTTGGTTCTTTAAGCCCTAATTGTATTTATCACTTAAAAAATTAAGCATTAATTATTTTTGTTGCCAACCCAATAATAATTTTTTCCTTGAAAATACTAAATTGAGATATAAGTAATCTACTGTTGAGTAAAAGTGAGGGAGTGGACAAAATGTTGTTCTTCCTCTGAATCAAATCAGACTTTTTACTTTATGGGAAGTGAGCAGACATCTGCAGGATATATTTCAGTAATGGCTAGGAAAAATATTAACTGTTATTTCTAGCCTACATATAGTGAGAAGATATAATTTAAATGGCATTTTTCATAGAAACCATAGTAGAATTCTCAGGAGAGTCATATATGTGGTTGAAGATATCAAAGACTGAGAAATATAGTGTATTTCTAAAAATTTATCTCTGGATAAAAAGAAAATATATAGAGCTACATCTGAAAGAGAGAAAGAAGATTTTCTCATTAATTATGTGAAAGTAACACAAGGAAAACTTTAGTTCTTTAAAAATCTCTCAATACAATAGTGAATACAAATCATTTAATTAAACAGACTTTTAATAGTAAACAAATGCATGGGTGTCTCTTTAGTGTATGTGTCTGTGACAAGCAGCTGCTATGGCCCTTTCCCAAATGATATGATTGTCTCTAATATGTAATGCTGGTGAGAAAGCCTCCAGTGACTACCGAGCAGCCACAGCTTCTGATCTGGGTCTTGGTCCTTTCCCTGAACTTCCAGGATGAGAAGAACGGATTTCTACACCCCATTCAACTCATCAGCATCAGTGATTATAATGTAGGTTGAATCAGCTCTGTTGGTCTATGCCCAACTACCCAGACAACTAAACAGTAAGAGTCGAAGAATCTCAGGATTGCTATTAATATGTTTATGATTGTTTTTACTGTATATGTAATAGTTACACCTGCTTAAAAATATCAGGATAAAACACTAACCATTTTTAATAGGACTGACAATGCTACAAATAGAGAAGAATTAATAATCACCTGTAACTGCTATGAACGCACTTAGGAAATCTAAAGTGACAAAACAGAATTTAGTTGCAAAACAAACAAAAAAGATAAACCTGCTTGTTTTTCAGAGTGCAAGGAGTAAACTGTACCAATACCATTTTTGAACCCCTTCTATTTTTTGGCAAAGGACTGAAATTTACCTTAGGTATTTTCATGGCTAAATGTGGTTTGAAAATATAAAATGACATGTGGAAAGTAACAGATTCCCAAAATATTTGCTACTTTTGATTTCCTAAGTATCTGTGTTCATAGCAGTTACAGGCGATTGTTAATATTTCTCTATTTGTAGTATTGTGAGCAGAACAATTTAAATAATTTCAATCAAAATATAGGTGAGATAGAAAGTAATATACATTCCTAGTGGCTTCCATGGAAATGTGGAGTAAATATCAGAGGAAAACAAGTGAAATACAGCCCTGGGCCAAAAAAATAGAATTATGTTTCTTTTTTCCCTTTGACCCTTTCCTTATTAATACTACATGCTGTGTTTTTTTACAGAATGCCAAATTATAGTTCTACATGCAATGCAGACTAAATCCCATTGCAATGGACTTCAAAATAGTGCCTAAATAATTTAATGATATTGAAATGGCTTCACTCCCTCCCACCCTCCTTCCTCCTACTTTCTTTCTATCATTTATCTAATATTTAATACCAACTAACTCAAACATCGTGTTAAGAGTTGGAAAGTATAGATAGGTTACTATGTCCATTCTTTATTCTAAGTATGAGCTTTTACATACTTCCAAATCCAAAAGTCAGCTTCCTCTAACATATTTTGGAAAGAGGTGGGGTTCGTTATATGTTTTCTTGAGTCATTCACATCACATTAGCTCTCGACTTTGTCCAGGAAGGAACATATATCATTTCTCCAGTTAGAATTCTTTGGGAGAACAGACCTTCTTGTGTGATAGATTTATCTCTGTGTTATTCAGACAGAAATAATAACACTGCGTAATCCAAGGTGTGCTTTACTACTCCAAGTCCTGTCTCCTTCCAACGGAGGTGGGGAGATAAATCTATGTATTATTGCTGGTTGGCTATTAAGCAACACTTGCATCTAACACAATAGCAAAAATAACAATTACGTGTACACATGCAGATACAAACATACACACATACAGACGTACAGAATCCCTGAAGATATTGACAAATTAGGCAATGAAATATGACTCAATATTATGGAAGAGAAATTGTGGTCTAGTTGCACCAAAGTCAGCACTGTTGCCCTAGACAGAGAGGAGACAATATTACACCATCATGCTCAGCAGAGCTGCTCATGGATGGCTGACCTTTTATGTTTTACATTCTGTTCTTGGTTCTATTGTTGACCCAGCAGCAAGCCAGACATACCTGGATGGTTCTTTCATCACTGAGAGCCAAGAGAAGATTGAAAATTGAAGCTTATCTTTATTTTCAGACAAGATAACTCATGTGAACTAATAATATAACACAGTGCCACAAACAAAGGAATGATGCCCTTTCCATCACACAGAACAGAAAATAAACTCTACCTAAGAGAGACTTTTCGTTGAACCCATCTAGACCTTGAAAAGAGAGTCGAAATTTGAAGATGTATATAATGATAGAGAAGAGCATATCACAGAGAAGAGAGTGAATCAACACACAGGGCTGTGAGACAGGTGGTATCTGGGGAATATCAGGGACTCTGGAGTGGATGGAACATGTTCAGGGGCAGGGAGCAGTAGCAGCAGCAATGAGAGATGGAGTTGGAAGAATAGATTGTGACCTCCTCCAACAATATGTTTCCTTTTATAATGATTAAAACTGGTACTGTTCAAAATAAATGCATTAACAGCTATGACTTTCATGTAATTTAGTCATAGAGAGTAACGTATTTTTTGCAATGACTAGATGTGAACATATAACTACATTTTCTCATACTTTAACAATGACTCATTAACAACGGGTTCACTTTTTTACTTATACTTCATTTGTATTCACTTTCTTTAGATTCTCATTTCAAAAGAAATAGAAAAATAATTTACTGAGCTGAAGTTAAATTCCATAACAGACTACCTCGACGGAATTTCTGTTATTACACAAAATTGCTTTGGGTAAAATGGTGCATAGGTCTCATTCATTTCAATGAGCTTATGCTTATTAAAAATAATACACATTTATAATATGAACTTTCTCCTGTTCAACAATGGGATGCTTTTTAACTTGAAAATTTCCAGAAATCATAACACTTATTTACAAATTATATCAGCTATTCTTAAACAATCCCACTTTTTCTTTTCCTTTAAATTCAAATTTAAAGTTCAAAAAGAAGAGAATGGAAGAAATGGAAGATAGGGAATATCTGAAGAAATAATAATTGAGAATTCCTAAAAATTAAATAAATTGATCCTCAGACTGGAAAGACCTGGAAGATGCTAATAGAAAGATTGTGTGGGGGTTAACAGATATCGATAGCATAGTGAAATTTAAGAATGTCAAGGAGGAATTTCTAAATCCCTAGAGAGATAAAAGCAGAACACCTTTAAAGAGAAATATCTGTTTAAAGAAAATCAGAATTTTTAATTACAACAATAAGCTTAAAAAGGCATAGATTTATCAGTTTTATGTTGCATGAAATAAATTACAAATTTTGTGTCCAGAAACAATAGCATTTAAATGTAAAATAAAAATATTTTTAGTAATATTACCACACATTGACCTTTTTATGAAAAGGTCTGACTGTTTAACTCCAGCAAATAGAGCACTAACACTGTGAGATTTATCAAAAATTAAGCAATAAATAAGACAGGGCAATATTTACCCATAATAATAGTTACATTTTTGCTAACATTTATTATTCATTATGTGCAAGGAACAGGTGAAACACTTGTATAAGTATTATATTATTTAAACCTCACAGCAGTCCTATAAGTGCTGTTATCCCCAATCTACAGACACCCAATTTGGAACTGAAATTCCAGATTACTTCGATATAGGTTGGAATGGAAGGGGATGAGGAGGAACTGTCATTTGGCATTTTTGTGAAGGTGGATACCTGTCTAGTAATAAAATATGAATTTTACTCAGTTTTAGACACTGAGAAGAGTAAGCATAAGTATAGATCACAATATTTTTAAAAAGTACAGAAAATAAACCATAATGACTTCTAAATCAACAGGAAAAATTTGATCAACCACTCAAAGTTAGAAAAGGAAAAATTCAGGGCCGGCCCGGTGGCGCACTGGATAAGTGCGCCGCTTGGGAAGCGTGGCGGCGCTCCCGCCCGAGGGTTCGGATCCCACATACAGACCGGTTCCCGCTCACTGGCTGAGCGAGGCG